>NW_017306375.1:1189265-1198224 GCF_000935625.1 Nanorana parkeri
CACCCACATTTGGATTTAATTTCATTTGTATATGACGTTACCAGTTTGAAAGTCTTTTGCTGGTAACTCTGTTTAAGAAGTATGTCGTTGGCCTCATACAGTTAAGGACATGCCTGTGGCTGAATTTACTCCCCATGCCAAGCTCCACAGATGATTAGATTTGGTAATGATAATTTGAAAAAGAGTGTAGAAACTTAATTAAGGAAGAGGGGATATCCTATGTGGAACACAGATAGAGCTGGAGGTTGGCAAAGCATAAAAAGAGATCAGAGCTCCTTAGAGATTGTGGCCATGTATTAGAATGTAATTCTGTACCAATCTTTGTGAGGGCTTTCTCTAAGGAATATAGCCAGATGGCTGATTATGTCAAAAGGACCATACCTGTGCTATATTTAGACAAAAAAAAGATGACATGCCAGGAATGCAGATTCTCCAATAACCCAACTTTGGGTCCTATGTTTCTCCCAGCTGTGTAAAACCACACCTTCACTACTATGGAGAGCTCTGGTTGGCACATTTACTAAAAGCTAAATATTTGCTGGGCATTCATCAGCTGTAACATACAAGTAGTGCATATTTGCTGTGCTTACATAGGACAAATGTTACCAATTAATTAGGGTTGCACAGATACCAAGTACAGTACACGGTACAAGTACGAGTACGTGTACCGATACTTTTGAGCTCCAAGGCTAGACTAGAGAAAAATTCAAAAATTAGGAGGCAGCTGTCATTTGTAAGGAGCACACGGAGCTCCTGGGATGTGTACATCTCTGTTTTAATGTATGATTTTGTTTTTATAAATATAAATAAAGGGATGCACAGATACCAGTTTTGCGAGTACGAGTACTGGTACTTGCCGAGTACTTACAAGTACGAGTACTGATACATTTTTGTTTATTGTCATGTGACAGTTTTTCTAAAACAATACAGACTAATGATTTCAGGACAGTTGTGGTGCGCCAGAGCCAGGTCCCAGCTGCAACCACTGCAACCCTGGTAGTTCTCATGAAAATTCCAAGTATCTGTAGTTGTACTCGAAAAGTATCTGTGCATCCCTACAATTAATGTAAGAAAATGTTTACTTGGTGCATTATAAATATTACAGATATGGAATATTTTATTATTTAACACAGAAATCATTGCGGTACAGAGCAGGGGAAAACACAGGCAGTGCAAATTCTCCCCCACCCCTCTTCCAGATTACTAACACTTTAGCACTTTAGCAACCACATTACCATACCTCCCAGTATGGGAGTATCTTTTCTTTTTAGGTCGAATGTAATGCAAGATCACATTATGGCCACTAGATGGAGCCAAGGTGCGTAGAAAATACTTATTTCCTTTGCTACTCATTGCTATCTGGTAGCCATAATGTGGCAATACACTAACTTGGACCTTAAAAGAAAATATACTAAGAATGTTTGTTTTGTCTTTATGCTCACAGAATTAATTCTATCGAAATCTTAACAAATTCTTAATGGTATGTATAACTGGGGGGCATTGCAGGGGTGCGTCCATAGTGTGAATACATTGTGCTGGAAGGTGTCCCTCTTTTCATCTCAGAAAGTTGTAAGTATGATTCCACAAAACCTATGTGCTAGCAGACTGCTCTGCATCCCCTACTTCAGATTTGCGTGGCACCAGACATTTTATTTTCACTAAGGACAAGCCAGCTGGCCTACCGAAATTCTAATAAGGGCAAAGGAATAAAGAAGCATGAATGGTTACAGAAATATTAATATGTGGCTCCAGGTTAGAACCCACTCAGGGCTCCAGAATCCAAAAACCTCATCATTTTAAAACAGCCACTTTAATAAACCACCAGCGTGGCACATTAAAACATTTACAGACTGATGGCCTACAGCGGCCTGAATGTTAAAGTATATCTAAAACCAATTTTTTTTCCAGTCTAGAGTAGGAAGTACTGTAGTTACAATCTACCCCCCACTGGGGAGACTTCCCTTCACTTGCTGTCCCAGAGACACAAAAGGGAGTCAGAGGAAATTTTCAAAGTTAAGGTAAAATCTCCCCATTTTACAGTTGTCACTTGAACAGTTGTCAACATTAGAAGATGCCCCTTCTATTCCTATTTTGTTGACCGCTGTATAACTTTGGCTGCTCTGTCACTTCCTGTTCTGGTGACTGGCATTTCAGAGCTAGAAGGAAAGCAATAAGATATAGAAGAGTGAAACTTAAGCAGTTAAAATTGAGTACGAATAACATATTGCTGCAGTCAGTAATGAGACCCCCCCAAAAATCTTTAAATAAATCATACCTAAAAAGGTAAAGACAAAACATAGAGGCCCCATAAAAAAATGAGAATGGGAATTTTGTCACAAATGACCGGGAGAAGGCATATGTATTAAATACATTCTTCTCCTATACTAATGGGGAAAAAAAGGGTTTAATAAACATAGTTACATAGTATTTGGGGTTGAAGAAAGACATACGTCCATCAAGTCCAACCCATATAGGCCCACTCATTCTTAGGAATACTTGTATCCCTGAATATTATGGTCCTTCAGGAAATCGTCCAAAAGTTTCTTGAACTCTTGAACTCTTAGCTGAAATCACTGCCGGTGGCAGTGAGTTCCAGACCCTAACCGCTCTTACTGTGAAGAACCCCCTTCGCCCCTTGTGCTGGAATGTTTTCTCCACCAACAATACGTTAATGATAATAGCGATGTACTGATCGATGTCAGCCACTGCGATACCGATGTATCGCAGTGGCTGACAGAAATCAGGGTTCAAACCAGCCTAGAAAAATAATGTGAATACATCTCCAGGATAACTTGCACCCATGAGTACTTAGAGAGCTCAGCCAAGTTATAGCAAGGACCATTGCTCCTAATTTTTAAGGACACCTTACTGACTGGAAGGGTACCAACTGATTGGCGTAAAGCAAATGTAGTACCAATATACAAAAAAGTGTTGAGATGTCTTTCAGGAAACTGCAGACCAGTCAGACTAACATCAACAGTATGCAAAGTATCTGAGAGAATGGTTGGGGACTATATACAAGAATTTGTTGTGGTAATGGTATCATTGTAATGTAAGTGGTTAAGTATGATTATGACAAAATGCCTATCTCAATAGATCAATTTAATATACAGGTGAAACTCGAATAATTAGAATATCGTGCAAAAGTAATTGCAGTAAGTGCTGCAAAAGGGGCCCAAACCAAGTACTGAGTACATATGCATGCTTGTACTTTTCAGAGGTCCGATATTGTTCTATGTACAATCCTTGTTTTATTGATTGCATGTAATAATCTATTTCTTTGAGGTTATGGATTTGGGGTTCTTGGGGTTTTCATGAGCTGTAAGCCATAATCATCACAATTATGACAAATCACGGCTTGAATTATCTTGCTTTGCATGTAATAAGTCTCTCTCATATATTAGTTTCACCTTTTAAGTTGCATGAGTGAAATAAATGAACTTTGCACGATACTCTAATTATTCGAGTTTCACCTGTATATGCTATTTTGCTTTTCGCTCTCGTTTGCCTTACTCAAAACCTTACTCAGAAATTGGTGCTAAGCACCCCCTCCCCCTCATATCCGAAGTACGCACTAGTACTAGAAATAGGAACTAAGATGACGCCTCCTCTTCAGACAACACCCAAGAAGAAAGATATAAACATCTTGGCAGGAAGTTATGCATGAATGGATCTAACCAATGATAAGCTAGAATATATAAACTAAAATGCTTTTCTGCAATGCTACGCTTAAATATACGTGTTCAGCTGCCTAAATAAAACCATGTAAAAGCAGAAGAATAAAAATAGAAGTACCTTACCCTGAACGTGTCTCAGTGTGAATCCTTCTATCTCTGAGTGTACACTCTGTATAATCAGGCCAGGCGGCAGATACAAGTACGGAACCTTTGATCCGACCCAAATTTGTGAGCAGGTCCAAAACATCATAAGCAACAACCAACATGGATTTTTGAAAATTGTTCTTGTCAGACCGACCTATTAACTTTCTATCAGTAAAAGCGTAGCAATCTAGATGGAGGGAAGCCAGTGGATGTATTTATCTGGATTTTTATCTGGATTTTGTTAAAGCATTCAATGCAATACACTATAAATGATTAATTTACAAACTACGGTCAATGCTCCAGGGCTCTGTCTTAGGCCCAACACTGTTTAACCTGTTTATTTACGATACTGAGGGTGGTTGAAATAGTTCAATTATGATCTTTGCTGATGATAACAAAACTGTTGCCACAGTACATGGCAATGTTACAGGAAGACCTTGATAAAGTAGGAAAGTGGGCGATTACGTGACAGGTGGGGTTCAATATAGAGAAATGTAAAGCTATACATTTGGGCGCTAAAAATACAAATGCAAGCTTTTCATTTGTGGAGCTCCTCTGGAGAAATTGGAAATGGAAAAAGATTTCGGAGTCCGAGTAGACCACAGATTTAGCAAAAGCATTCAATGCGAAGCTGCGGCTAACAAAGCTAGCAGAATACTATAAAAAAGGGTATTTACTCAATATTCACATTGAGGGGAATTCATCAAAACTAGAGCAGACAAAATCTGGAGGAGCTGTGCATGGCAACCAATCAGCTTCTCTCCTCAATTTGTTCAGTTAAGATTTTAAAATGAGAGAGAGGCACTGATTGGTTGCCATTCACAGCTACTCCATATTTTGTCTGCTCCAGTTTTGATAAATTCCCTTCTCTGTGTTTATGTCATTAACTAATCCGCTGGTACGCTTTCCAGATTTACTGTCAAACCTTATGGCCCTGCAATCAGCACTTTCGCCATTTAATCCATACATCAGAGCTGAATTATGTTGACCCTCCTGACAACTGAAGTAATTGAAGAGCTCAAAAACAGCATAATAAATGTCTGTGTGTAGTGCATTTCTTTGTACATATAGTAATGATATATGGAAAAGGGAATTTGAACAGTCTTCTTCAATTTAGCTTCTGCTGAGCATTGTGACATGAACTGGTGGATGCTTTCAACCAATGCTTAAATTGACACATGTAACTTATTTGTGCATTACTCAGCTGTAGATTCTAATTTTTGTTAATAGTTAAGGTAATTGAATGCATTTTTAAGATTGAACACCTGAGTTTGGTGTCACTTTAATGAATGTCTTCCTGATGTGCACACCCAAACAAGGTAGCAGATCTCCCAAAAATTCACTTGAGCCTCAACACTTTTCTGTAGTTTAGCATTTTTACTATGGCATATATAGTATAGTATTTTTGTTTTGTTTACAATATAAGCTTTTAATTAAAAAGAAAGAAAGAATGCAATGAGAGCATTATGAAAAGCTGTTGGAGTGCCACTGAGCAAACATTTCCAATTCAAGTTATTCATAGTATACAATTTTTTCTATCAGATGACTTGCTATGTATTGGGTTTTCTCTCTGGAGTCATTCATCAAACATGCTGGTTATACCCATCAACATGTCTTCATGTGTCTGGTTTTCGAATCTGTAGCTGAGATAATAAACAATATGCCATACCAACCATTCTAAACACTATGCATAGATGGTGCCTTATTTGCAAGTCACAAAATCCTTAGGAGGTTGCTAATGGTTAAGATTACAGCTATGTGCATTTAAGTTATTAATGCCAATGCTTACATAGTTACGTAGCTTGTTTACATCGTTTACACAGCTCTTCACAATTGTAAACTGCTGATATACTTGCCACAGACATGGACCCTTTCAGACATAATCATATGGTAGAAAGGGGAAAGGCTACCAAACGTCTTTGCAATTTATAGAGAAAGGAAAACATTGAGGCAGTCTGGATCCATCTTACATGCAGCTTGTGCTTTTTAACTAGAGATGAGGTTTGCCACTACCACGGGTTCATGGCGAATCCTGTGTGTTTGAGCTTTATGGGCCTGGCAAACAAATGAGGGAATTGGCAAGACTGAATTTTTTGTAACCATATATTCTGCCTGGCCTTTAAATTTAGGTCTGCTAGTTTAGGAGGACTAATAATGTGGGCTTAGTTATGTGCCAGCCTTCTCACTCTAAATTGATAGGTTCCCAGCAGCCATTTGTCATTTGGTGTGTTGGAGATGTTTATGGTGAGTTGTCAGTCAGTGTAGGGAGAGTTAGTTGCTATACAGTGCTATATTGTACTAAATTCCTGTGGATTGTAGTATGGTGGGCTACATATTCTTGTATCAGTGGGCGTATAAATAAACCATAGTTGACAACATTTGAAAAGAATTTGGAGAGACACTTTCAATGCATTTAGAAGAAAAATAGGGTGCACTATGTGAGCCGTCTGCGGCCGTACTGAAGGTATTAGGAAGAAAAATGTTGTGCATGCATGATGAATTAAGTGGGTGCTGCTTCATGGTGTATGGCTTATAGTGTGCCACCTACATTCCCACATTCCTCTCTTTGCCTTGCTATGGCTTAGACAAAATAGGGCTAGAGGGTACACTGAGGATATTGTGGGAGTAAAAATAGCCCCATTACTGTTGTTAGTGGAAGCAATATTAACCCCAGTAAGTGTACGGGCCAGCAATGACTCCGAGCATTGGTGTTCAGTAGTTTTTCTTGCCTGAGTACCTGCCACAAAGAAGCTGCCTCTCTACTGTGCTGCTGCCAGAACTATAATCAATGTGTCGGGTAGAGAAAACGCCACCCAACAGAACCAGGCAGCAGAATTGCAGGCAGTGTGTTGAAATGCAGAGAGTTCCTGGCAGGCAGCAGGATCTTCAAGTCTTCCAGCAGGACATCTCAAGCCTAATGGTGGCTGCTGATAGAGGTGCTATGGGGGCTTGAATAAATTCTCGGGGTACTATAGCACACCCAAGCACCCCACTGGCTGCAGCCACTGGTTAGGGGAAAAATAGCTGCTTGCAGGGAAAAATAGTTGCTGTTTTATAATTCTGCTAATCTGTGCTATATACATCACAGTGTTTTGTGTGCCAGCAAAATCGCCAGTTGCTGTTTTTTTGCACCCCCCTCCAGCCCCCCACCTTGCAGTTTTTTCACGTACTTTATTGGGGCTATAGTTTGGTGTGTTAGGGTTTCCTTTATTTTGTGAGGTAGTATATTTTATTTGAATATAATTTTTCTAGGGTTTTCTTCAGTTTTTTTAAATAAATCTTATAGTCTTTTAGGGAAACCTCTTGCTAACAACGCATTCTAGTTCAGTATAGTTTAGTGTGCCAAAACATCACATCCTCAATCCCCCTATTGCCATAGCTGCTAATTTATTTAGGCAAACCCCTGTATTCATTATGTCTGGAAACAAGAGGCAGAGGTTCTTCACATGCAGCTAGTAGGGGGTGAGGTGGCACAAAGGAATTAGCTGAATTGTGTCAGCACAGCATGAGTCACTTAATGCAGGAAGATACTCAAGAATGTTTGTGAATGAAGAGGTGGCAGACTGTACCTGGGTGCCCTAAATTGTAGAGGAGGAAAGTAAAGAGAGGCAGGATGTTCTCTAGAGGCAGGGGCAGCTGGCAGAGGAGTGGAGGGAACAGCCGTCCTATTCCAGCGGATGTCAATGTGCCATGGGTGCAGGCCACTGCTATCCTCAGGGCCGCTCCACATAGCTTATCAGTCTGGGCATTTTTTAACACATCTGCTGCCAAGACCACTATAGTGGTTTGCAGTCTGTGCCCAAAGCCTATCAAGCATGCTAAATGTACCATTCATTTGGGTACTAAATACATGATTCTTCACCATAAAGCTCAGTGGAAGCAGAACATAAATGATACAAGTCAACAGCAAAAGGCCCACACTCCTCCTATCTTTCCACCTCTTCCCCCACTCCTCAAGAATCTCCATTAGCGTCTGCTACAACATATGAGACCTCAAGTGATAAGAACTGAAGTCTGACAAGGGGTTTGAGAGAATTACTTTAATGGCACATTAAGAGGCAGAGGGTCAGCATGGGGCCATATCGAATACGGGCAAGGTTTAGACTTAAACCTCACTGTAAGTCTCCTAACCATATTCTGCCATCTCCATCAGCATACCTGACCGGAGAGTTGTCTCTTCCCCTACTGCTAGAGCATACGGAAACACCAAATCACTCATATGCCCAGGATCTTAATGCCAGATTGGCAACATTGCTGGCTTTACAGCTGTACCCATTCAAGCTGGTGGAGTCTGTACCCTTCCGTGACGTTGTGGCCTGTGCTGCAACACAGTGGAGGTGTCCAGCCCACATTTTACTGCATCAAATGTTGTCCCTTTTGGCATGTAAGGTCTCTGTGTTGCTGGACCACGCCATCAGTGGCAGGATTCACATGATCAGAGACACGTGGTCCAACAAGCATTGGCAGGGACATTACATATCTTTTACAGCATCCTGGGTAAATTTGCTGGCATTAGGTAACTATGGCACTGCTGGAGGTTTGGTGCCACACCATGTCCTGCACCTTGCAAGATATTTCACCCCATCAAAAGTCTAAGTCGTATATGGGTGGGGTGAGACGTTGAGGACACAGGGTCCTGTCTCACAAGCAATTTGTGGTTAATAGGCTTATTTATGTTGCAGTGCCTGCCCAAGGACCCTAATTTCAAGACATGAAGGAAAGGGACCATTACTGGTTGGCCACCCTTTTGAATCCCCAATATAATGGTATAATGGCAGATCTCATGTTGCCATCCCAGAAGGAGCAAAATGCACCACTTGCAAGGGGTGTTGTGGATGAATTTCTTGGCTGCCTTTCCCGAGAGTGGCGGGATCTAATTTCATGGCCAACATGCCTCTGATCCTCTAGTTGCTCAAAAAAGAAACGGCTGTAACAGTGGCTGCCTCAGAAATGCTTGCAAAATTAAAAGTAATTATTTAGAACACATTGGCCAGACCTGCCTGCTGGCAGCAGTCTCAGGCAGTGCCTAAACCATATGACCTAGAATTACCTGGGGTCCTGGGCAGATGCAGACAGCCATCGTACCAAGGACCCCATGGATGTTTCGGTGTTCATGCTGGACCATTGGCTTGAATTAT
>NW_017306375.1:1198331-1203573 GCF_000935625.1 Nanorana parkeri
CATCTGAGTCTGATGAATACACAGGCATGACTCCCAGAAGTAGAAGCAGGATGGGATTTGTAGTTTCAACACAGGTGGAGGACCAAAGTTTAGCTACCCCTGTCTTACACCATTACCATCTCTTGCCACTGTTCCTGGCCTGTCACCAATACCAGCTCCTGCCACAATTATAAGCTCTTTTTATAGCAGCCGACCTGCCAACATTTACAGCTTCTGACCCCGGCTGTGACACCATAACAACATAACCTGGTGTCTGCCTACCTGACACCATAACCATGTACTGCCACCGCTGAATGCCAGCTCTTTCCACTGCTGCTGGCCTGCCACCATTACCATCTCATGCAGCATCTACTGTTATATTCTGTCACTGCAAAGGTGCCACATAAGTTTTCCACAGCTGAGCCTCAGCTGCAAAATTTTACATTTTTTCTGCAGGGTCAGTCCTGTGTTGCACCCCAAAGTTTCCAGCACATTCTAGTGGTCAGGCACTGTAAAAGTGCTACACATAATATATCTGATTTTCTGCAGATCTGTGGTCGCTCCGTGCAATAAAAGCATAGCTGTATGTCTGTGGTCGCACTGTGCAATAAAAGCACATCTGTATGTCTGCTTGTGGTGGCTGTAACTACATCTCCAAATGAAATCCAATTTGTGGGCATTTCAATGGGGGAGTTACAGCCACCTTCTGCTCTCTCAGATTTTCACTTTGCAGTTATTCACTGTGGGGCAATATCAGGGCCGGTGCTAAACTATTTTGCACCCAAGGCAAGACCAGCTACTTGCACCCCCCCCCTGCCGCAACCCCCAATCCCCCCCCCCCCACGCAGCCCCATTCTCCTGCGGGTTAGCTTCTGCAGGCGACAGGTGTATGTAATTTAATTTGAAATAGCCAATAGCAGACTGGCTATTGAAACCCCACCCACTGAGCAGAGGAGCGAACCTGAGAGAAAAAGTTGTCTCTCAGTCTCGCTCCTCTGCTCAGTGGGTGGGTGCAATAGCTAGCCTGCTATTGGCTTTTGCAATTTGAAATAGACGGGGGACACCGTGGGGGCTGATTGGTCAAGGCTGTGCTCTAGGTAGCAGTGTGTCCTAGGCAGCTGCCTAGTTTGCCTGGTGGCAGCACTGGCCCTGGTCAATATACACCATCTGCCATGGTTTAGCTTTTACTAACCCTGCCAGTGCTGACTGATCCTTTACTATTATGAGTGCAGGCTGCACTCACAATAGTAAAGGATCACTTAACATTGGCAGTGGTGTGTGATCTATTTGTTGGTTGATGGTTAACAACCAACATATGTATCACACAGCCCTACCAATGCTGATTAATAATTTACTATTGTAAGTGCAGTCTTCGTCAGCTGACTAGATGAAGTGTGCCATGTACAAGCTCATGGACCATTTCCTCTAGAGATGTGTCCTGCACACCTGTCACCACACCAGACAGCACTTGTTGCCACAATAAATTCTCCCTGCCTACCTGTGACCATAGAGTGTCTGACCCTTTGCCAAAAATACTCCAGGTCCACTGGGCTGATCTTCAGACAGGAGAGACAAGGCACACTAGAGAGTGCAGTCCTTATCCTCCATGTAACCTGGCACATATAGACAATAGCAAATGATCAGCCAGCACTGGCAGTACTGTGTGATCTATCTGCTGGTGAAATGGATGCTTACTAGCAGCCAGTATACAGATCACAAAGTGTCGCTAGCGCTGACTGATAAGTTGCTATTGTCCATATGTGCCTGGCGAAATGCAGTATAAGGACTGCACTCACAATAGTGAATAATCAGTCGGCAATCTATCTGCCTGCTGCCAGTAAACATTTACTGTGCCTGCAGATAGATCACACAGGACCACCAGTGCTGACTGATCATTTACTATTTTGAGTGGTTATATTGTGATGCCTTGCCCCTGCTGCTGTTGAATGGTGGTGCTTGTCTCCAGAATGATACTGTTGTCAGAGACAAGTACTGTCAATCAGACACCATTAGTTATTTGTCTTCAAATGTCTTCAAATGTCTTGTGAGCAATATGGTCGGACCATGGTGGGGCAAGGATGGGGGGAGAATATTGTCAACCATGCTAGCTCAGGATCTGGACCATCTATCAAAAAGGAAAAAAAGTACTAAGTACTACATGCACTTTGTCTCTTAGGGTATAGGAGGAGCAGACAATATTGCTAAGACCGCTTCTTTAAAGGGTGACTGTTGTCTCTGCTGTTAAAAATGTAGCCTACCAAAAGTGCTAAAACACATTGAAGGGAATTTATCAAAACTGGAGCAGACAAAATCTGGAGCAGCTGTGCATGGCAACCAATCAACCTCTCTCTTTTATTTTCAAATCTTAACTGAACAAACTAAAGAGAGAAGCTGATTGGTTGCCATGCACAGCTGCTCCAGATTTTGCCTGCTCCAGTTTTAATAAATTCCTCCCTGTGTATGGATTTCTTATTTTTTTCTGTAAAATATATACACTTAAATGTGGAGTCTTGGCCAGACAAATCTGCATAGGTGTGTCATTTTGAAAATGCTGTATGCGGTTCTGATTTAGCAAATGAGGCCTACAACAGATTGTTAAAATTATTATTTATGGAGCCTGAACAATATTCCTTCTTTAAAAAAAAAAAATATTATATTTACCTGAAAAGCTCTATATGGTATTTTATTTTTAAACTGTGGCCTACTCCAACTGCTACATTGCAGTTTACTGAGTCTGTACAATATTTCTTCCTTTTTTTCTGTGAAGTATATGCACTTGAACTTCAAAAATATAAACATTATTGTGGATTTTTGGGATGAAAAGCTGTACGCTGTGTGTCCTTTGCAAAATGAGGCCTACTTCAACTGCTTCAATGATGACTTAGAAATTGCAGCTTAGTAAAAAGGATGACATGCATGCAAGGAGACCGTGCAATATTTCTGGCTTTTGCCAAAAGAATAATACACTTTACATTTTATTTCACAATAAAACTGGCCTCGTCTTTCCCTCTTCAGTTGAAGCATAGTAAAACTGCTTGCATAAAGTACAGTGAATTTGTACAATATTTCTGAATGTTGTCTCTAAAATAGAACTGCCTAATCACTGGAATGTGGAGTTGTGGTCTTAAAATGTTTTTGTGCATTTTGTTTTGACATTTTATTAAACTTTGAAGACAATGCAGTGTGGTACTGCAAAAAAAGATGATAAGCTATAATATGAAACTGCTTTGTCAGTGGCCAATTGGCACAAAGTTGAGGCCTTTAGCTTTACTTATTTTTTTTGGAATGCGTAAACTTTTATATAGCTTGGAGATCTGTTCTAGCTGCTCCATTCAGGCCTACTGTTATACATTTTTTTAAATAAAATTGTAATTAATCCAATTGGGTTGCTGCTGCTGTTTTTAAGCCAAGCAATAATATAAAAGTAAAATATGTGATGCCAGAATATTGAGTTGCTGGTGCGTCCCGTGTAAATCATACTGTTCAGTAATACCTCATGCAGCTTAAAAGGCATCTCTCAAACATGTATCAGAAAGAATTGAACAGTGTTTTTAAGTTAAATTTTTTTTTGCATTGTACATGTTCCCCATGGCAGTGCTCAGCTCCCCATGCCCATCGTTTAACAATCCAATTTACAATGAGTTTGAATTATGACGCGTGAATCAAACCCAGACCAATTTGCTTATCTCTGCTCAGACATGTAAATGTCAGACTGAAGCAGGAAGATTGTTCTCAGTCGGTAGTTCCTATATATATATGGAGAATTTGATCATCTTAAAAGCAGTAATTTTTTCCACTGCTTTGCAGAGAATGACATTTCAGTGAATTGCTAAGGAAGTGTATTCCATTATTCCCTCTAACAGATCCGTGGGCTGTTTGCTGGATGCCAGTGTATTGTTTGTTGTTTCTGGGCATTGCGTAACAATGTCCTGTTGTGTAGAGCAGATGACTCAAAATCATAAGGCTATAGTATGGGTGGAGACTGAGCGGCAGGCTGCACCAGCTATTTCATTAGCCCTACCCGTAATAAAAATAGCTTTCTTAAAGCACAGGCTTATTCAGCTACTGCAGATAATGAATCCACTGTATCTATTACACTAATAATCACATCTGCAGGCCTTTTAAACAGCCTTACATAAGGATAGTTGCATTCCTATGCTGTGATTTTATTTTATATTATATAATAGGATCATTAAAGAGCTACATGTTTGTCTTCATTATACTGTCATTATATAGGTGGGAGTCAGTGACTCAGAAAGTATTCCATCATCATAACAGTCAGGAAACTAGTAATTTCAGAAGAAAATGGCAGCTTATTCATATTTTTTTATGACAGGTTTCCCTTTTAAGGAAAAAAGTATATATTTTTAATTTCTTTATTCATTATGTTGACAATTAAAAAAAGTTTTTAAATACTATCTTTTTAGATGGGTATATAGGAAGTATCACATATGAACATTTCATATTATATTTCCAACTAGCAGGTGGAGTTTTCTCCTACGTTTTAAATTTTTCCAGCCTATCCTTTCCTGCTTTGCTGATAATAATTAAAACCAAATTTACACTTACAATAAGTTAAAGGAGTGACTTATGTCTCTTCCCTCCCCTTAATTGGCCAAGAGTTCAATATAGAGGGGGCTACAACACATCAACTTCAGGGACAAAATGTTCACTTGCTGCCTAATATATCCCACCCACTTTCACCTCTCAGTGAAAGGAGAGCACTGTGAACGGCCAGCAGTGTGGAGACAGCTTGCAGTGCTGTCACAGGAGGCTGAGCTCTCCTCCTGCACAGCCCGGCCCAACCTCCTGTGACAGATAAGCTATCAGCTGTCACAGGAGGCCAGGCCGGTAGTGCGGGGGAGGAGTCAGCTGTCAGAGGTAATGGAGATCTCCCTCGCTCAGTCTCCTGTGAAAGCTGATCCAGGATGGAGATCGGTACAAACACTCAGCGATCAATGATCGCTGTAGTGTTTCTAAATAATTGAGGCCAGAGTATGTTTACTGTGTCCTCAATTATAAATGAATGTGAGTGATCTACATTACTTCCTGTTCATTCATGATTGTGGACATTGTAAACATACTATATCTACGATTTATGAATACATAGGAACACTCAGTATAGAGGATTCCTATTAATTTATAACAGGGGATGCAGAAAAAGAGATTGAGAACTCTGTGTCCTCAATCTCTTTTTCTATTTTAAAAGGGAAATATCAGGAGTCTGTTTAGACCCCTAATATTTCCCCAAAGCCCCCAACAA
>NW_017306375.1:1203586-1228960 GCF_000935625.1 Nanorana parkeri
ATCGATCGATCGATCGATCGATCGATCGATCGTAGAGTTGCATGGCAATGCCACATGTAATTTGGTAACACAGTCATCCGGAACGCTCATTCAGAGGGGCTGAGAGGTTCCAGGAGGTAAATACTTTTGCAGGGAAGATACTGGCTTTTCAGGTTCTTCCAGGTTTTCTAGAATGTAGCTGGATGTCCAGGAGACACTGGGCCACAGACAGACTCTGCTGTGCACGCAGGCACATGTGAAACAGCCAGGAAGGCTGGGAGAGGTCAAGAGGGTTGCTGACACCTGAGATACCTGTTGGAGAGACAGAGAGAGAGAGAGACAGTGACCTACGAGGGGTGAGCACTGAAATGCTTGGAGCTGAGGAAAGCTACAGAGCGATACTGAGGACTGTATATGCGGAGAAATACAGTAAAGTCCTGGGACTATCACACTGGGAGTGTATGGGACAGCCAGATGTCAGTGAGACCAAAACACAATGAAGGGAATTTATCATAGCCAGAGCAGACAAAGTCTGGGGCAACTGTGCATGGCAACCAATCAGCTTCGCTCTTTAATTTTCAAATCTTAACTGAACAAACTGAAGAGAGAAACTGATTGGCTGCCATGCACAGCTGCTTCAGGTTTTGTGTGCTCCTGTTTTGATAGATTCCCCTCAATGTTTTGATGAAAGTTAAATGAACTATTATGTTTCGTTAGGCTGAAACATGTCAGTGAGACCAAAACACAATCGGGGGAATTTATCAAAACTGGAGCAGACAAAATCTGGAGCAGCTTTGCATGGCAACCAATCAGCTTCTCTCTTTCAATTTTAAATCTTAGCTGAACAAACTGAAGAGAGAAGCTGATTGGTTGCCATGCACAGCTGCTCCACATTTTGTCTGCTCCAGTCTTGATACATTCCCCTCTATGTTTTGATGAAAGTCAAATAAACTGTAATGTTTCGTTAGGCTGAAGAAAAACAGATTATTAGGTGAAGTACATGGATTGTTGACCTTTATGTGAATAAAGACTGTCCTCCTTAAATTATGTGATATCCATTACAACATGTCTTATTTCTTCCATTGTGTGCACCACAGGTCCGACGGATATAGGGAAAGATATGCAGCAAGTAATGGGCATTCTAAAATAACTGCTGGCAGATCTTACCACAAATCATTTGATGATGCAGTGGCGCAGAATCGTCTATCCCATGACGCATTGCCTTTCTCTAATGTAAAAAACAAGAACAGATCTGGAGATTTTAGTAGATGTCTAGACAACCTTCTGACATCAATAAACAACCTAACTCAAAGGTAAGTTGAGAGTCTGACTTATAACACATTCCTGATTCTCTAAGAAATACACCCTAATAAATGGACATAGCATTAAAAGGCACCTTCTAATAGTATAATATGCACTGGTCACTAAGCTTTGTAAAATAACTGAAAAAGTCAAAAGATTACCTGAGTTACATTCTTGTCCATCTCCATAATGCCGATTCAGATACACATTCAGGAGATGCTGTTTAGACAGCCAAGTTTCAATACAGATCTTGTCTATAAGTTAGATTTTGTATAGTGTCCACAGTTTATTCTCCTTCTTGTCTTCACTGATTAGGTTGCAGTCTTGTCCTTTAGATACTTATTTGTGGCAGCTCTATAATACAGTTTACAGGTGAAAATGTGCAAACATAATCTTAGGTTAGTTACCCTTAGGTATTAGATGCCCATGCAATAATTTCAGCAAATTCAGACTACAATCAGTTATTGTGTAGGGTACCAGATAATCTTAGGCAATCTTCATTAAACAAAGGTGAATTTGTTCAATTAAAAATGTATGCAAGATTGTTCTACAGTCTCCATGCATAGAAAAGAGCAGGACAATGAATGTGAGCTCCTAAGAATGTGCCCTCCTAAGACAGTGTAGTGGATGATAGAGGTTAGGTCATTACCTTTGGTCTTAATATACTAGAGAGCTACTGTGCGGGCATGAATTGCAGGCAGTCCCATGAGACTGGATTGTGCCTCTTAGTATACAGTCCATGAACCCATCGCACTAAAAACCGCTGTTCCTTATAAAAGACGAGTGCTGTGGCAGGCGACGGATGGCAACATAGACACCGGCACTCCAAGTAATTAATCAATGGCGTCTGTTTATTGACGCATGAAACATAGCACAATGCATCAAAAAGCAACGTTCAGGGGTCTCACAGGATCCCTTCCATCAGGCAAAATGAGTGATGCAAACACAAGTGAAACCATATACATATATACACACCATACTGTGGAAATGAGCCAATTCCCTAGTCTGCTGTGACCATGTGACGTCCTAATGGCATCACAATCCCACCGTAGTAAAACATTTGCAGGTGTGGTAATCAGGTGATGAATGCATAGTCTATAACAAGCACCGCCTAGACAGATATGCATGTACAGAGAAATTGAACAGATTTAAATGCCTTGTAAATACACATAGGCCAGGTGCCAACTGAGCACACATACAGGCAGAGAAGCCATTTTGAGCAGTGGGGGAGTGGCCTATCGCTATCCGACATGTCAGGCCGCATATTGCATCCAGAATGTAGGGTTTGGCTGTAAATACAGTCCACACTGTGATTGGCCGCACACACCTACAGGGTGTGGGATCGGCCACGTCACCAGTACCCATGGATGCAGATACTACTAGAAATACAGAACTACTAGAATGAACCTATTTGTTTTTGCAACGGTGATGAATACTTTTCCCCACCCTTTCCCATAACTCTCTATTCAGCTTGTGGGTGCATTTTGTGACCCATCTTTTCCTTAAAGGAATATTTGGGTCAAGCATAACTAAATGTATTTTTTTCCGATGCAATAGCTATAGATGTGTGGTTTGCATAAGTTGCTGGATCCCAGGACTGGATCTTCCTGGGTAATGATATGGCCCTGTGTTTAAATATTTACACAGTCTAAACTTTTACTGCCATTAGCCATCAATTAACAAGTGTAAT
The DNA here is from genome assembly GCF_000935625.1 of Nanorana parkeri. Classification (NCBI taxonomy): domain Eukaryota; kingdom Metazoa; phylum Chordata; class Amphibia; order Anura; family Dicroglossidae; genus Nanorana; species Nanorana parkeri. Next base: position 1,206,558 of record NW_017306375.1, read on the forward strand.
AAAAGTGGAAGGGGAACTAGGCCTAATTTTATGTCAGTTAGGGCAAAGGTAAGAAAACCACCCACTGCTATAATAGCAATTCCACAGAAAAAAGTAATTGAGAAACCTGCATTGGTGACCCAGATTATTTACATAGAGTATCCTGTTTGCTGATACATTTGTCAGATTTTAGGGCTAATGTGTTGTATAATGCGGAAGTTTTATATAATATGTGTGTTTGCTCATATAAGAGTAAAATGATATGTACATAGTTATGTGAGTATATTGGGAATACCCTACCTGCAACCCGTTGGCTCTAAAATGGGCATTATATGATATGTATTCAGTAAATTGAGTGCTGGAAAGTCCCATAAACTGATATAATTATAGACTTATGGTTTGTACGGCTAGCATTTACAATACAAGTATATACACTGTGTGGCCAGATTATTATGACCACCTGACATTTGTAGGCAAATTAGCTATAATTTCGCACTGAAGGTGCTTGAGGGCCAGACCATTATAAATAGGGAAGCAGGTTGTTTACCACGACAGTAGAAGTGATTTTTTTCTGAAGATATGGGTAAACAACGCAAGTTACCAGCCTTTGAACGTGGGATGATTGTTGGCGCTCGGAGCCATGGAGCGAGTATCAGCAAAACAGCAGAATTCGTTAAATGTTCAAGAGCAGTTATTGTTAAAGTGTTTAAAGACTGGACTGTCAGCCGAAAATCTGGGTCTGAACGTGCGAATTGTGGCCGTCAGCGACTAGTCAATGTTAGGGCAGAACGGAGAGTGGCAAGACTGGTACAAGACAACAGAAGGGCAACAGTGCATCAAATTACTGCAGATCTTAATCAGGGATCCTCTCAAATGATCTCTGAACGCACTGTTCGCCGTACACTGCATCGTATGGGATATGGAAGCCGAAGGCCTGTTCGAACACCTTTGCTGTCTGCAGTTAACAAGATAAAACGTCTCCAATTCGCACAGGAACACAAGGATTGGACAGTCGAGCATTGGAAAAAAGTAATGTGGTCTGATGAATCACGCTTACAGTTGCATCATGCAAATGGCAGAGTGAGAATTTGGCGGGAACAGCATGAAAGCATGCACCCCACATGCATGAGTACAACCCTTCAAGCTGTGGGGGGCAGTGTTATGGTTTGGGGCATGTTTTCCTGGCATGATTTGGGCCCTTTAATTTGTGTGGAACAAAGTCTGAATAGCACAACATACCAAAGTATCGTTGCTGATCAAGTTCATCCTATCATGTTGATGGCGTATCCCAATGGAGATGTCTTCTTCCAACAAGACAATGCACCATGCCACGGTGCTCGTATGGTGCAGGAGTGGTTTCAAGAACATGAGGGAGACTTTACCTTGCTTAGTTGGCCCCCACAATCACCAGATCTCAATCCAATTGAGCATTTGTGGGCCGAAGTTAAAGAGCCATCAGGCAGCTGGTTCCACAACCATCAAATCTCACAGAACTGGACAGTGCTATTCATCAGGCATGGTGTCAGATTCCTCGCATCACCTTTCAACATCTCGTTAAGTCAATGCCAAGAAGAATCGCCGCTGTATTGAAGGCAAAAGGTGGCCCAGCGAAGTACTGATGGGGTGGTCATAATAATCTGGCCCCTCAGTGTAATGAGTTATAGTAAGGCCATCACAGGCAATCTGCTACACTGTTGTCATTAAGGTATCAATGATTTATAATGGTCCCTGGGTTTGCTTTTACTTTACTGCACAGTTTGGTTTGTGTTGTTGAAATTGTTACACAATTTTGATCAATTAATAAATAACATTTTGATAAAAAAGATACCATTTTACATTTTTTTCTGTCACTCAACTTGGTTTTTCTGTATTTATTGTGTTGACTGTATTGATTTTACTCTATAATCTGAAGTAATGCCGGCCCAAGACCTGGGGTGCCTGCTGGGATATTCAGTGTATGTTACTGCTTGGGCCTTGGAATGACACCTGTTGGAAAGCCTTAGCCCTGGTAGTCAGTTAAAATCTTTCATTCCGCTTATTACAAACTAGAAGTTGAACATTTAAAGGATCTATATGGGCAAAATGTTGAGGGCTTCTGACAATTACACTGACTATATGGTGGTTACCTCTACAAATAATTGAGTTCAGGTGTTTTTAGTACAGGGTATCGTTAAAGACGATAACTGTTAAAAACCCTGTCAGGTAATTTTTTGCTTTCTGTGTCCTGTTGGGCAGACACAACAGGAAGTAAAAGGATATCTCCCCAAACTGAGGAGAATTCCCCTCGTAGCCTCCCTGGCCGTATTCCCGAGTGTGGCTCGGGGTTAATTTTCAGTACCGGAGCGTTAACCCCGAGCCACACTCGGCATTGCACAAAAGTGTCACTTACCTTGTCCCTACGAGCCTGCGGTGTCCTCTGCTGTGTGCGCCCTGGCCGATGCCGGCATCTGACTTTTAATTTCGTTTTCGGCATCACAGCGGGGGGCGGAGCCGGCGGGAAATTCAAAAGTGAAAACATGCAATATACACAGAATACACACAATACAGTGTAATGACAGTTGTCACTGGAACAGGTGTCCCTATTAGAAGACTTACATTCACCTTTTGTTCTGGTGACAACAACTCCTAAAATGTTTGATTTTCTCTCACTTTCTGTCGGTAACAATGGCAACATGTACAAATAGACAGAGTGAATCCACCTATTAGAGTCACAGATAGCAGTAAAAATTTAACTAGGGTTGGGTTCTTATCCTTACCACTCTGTTCAAAACTAAAAAAAAAGTTTTGCCTTTACATACAGTTTAAGGCTAAAGCATATAAAGACATTCTAAACAACAGTGCGTTTCCAACCTTGTGTAGGTGCGTCTTCTTTTCCCACATTACTGTAGCCTTGTGCCAAGGTCATATAAGAGTGTAACAGGTCTTGGTGTATAAAGTTTGACATACGTAGTTGAATATTAGAAAATGTTCAGGCTCCCAAAAGATCTCTCCACCTAATGGCATTCACATATGATCAAATAAGCATGCCTCTTTACGTGAACAGCAGGCACCTCACCTTGGGTGAAGAATAGATTATTAGCAAAATAAACCTTCAAATTTGGCCTATTGGTTTTACTCATGGAGTTCCAAAAGAGTTAGCAGATGTTTAAAGTGCCCAGTAAGCAAATAGTTTGTCATCTGCTCCTCATAAAATCACAGATATCAGGTATCACGCATCAGACAGCAATCAAGTAATGTGTTCTCAACCAAATTAACAATTTTGCAAAAATCTTCTGATTTTCACCCAAATTTTTAGGCTCATTCTAGTAGTTCATACATAGAAATGCATATAAATACTTTAGGTTGGACATACACAGACACAGTTCTAGTCAAAAGGAGATAGAGCTAATGTATAATGAATATGTTATTAGAACATTGCTCCCTTTTCTAGAAAGAAAAGGAAATGATCGTTCATTTATTACCGAGCTTTTCCAATATGTTGCCGTACTTTCAGTATACACTATCAGGGTTATTCACAAAAGGGTGAAGAGTTGGAGAAGTCAGGAGAAGTGAACAATCTAGGACAACATAGCTGATTTGGAAAAAGTCTCCAATTCAGCTCACTTTCCACTTCAGCTATGTTGTCCTTTATTGCCTTCTCCAAACTCTTTACCCTTTTGTGAATAGCCCTGTTATTACTGCTTTAATTACTGCCTTTACAATGGATTTTTCACTGCTTGCAAATATTGACCTTGGTATGGTCTCTATTTATTGTGTTTTTTGCCTCATCAAAGGTTTTAATGTTCTGTAATTTTCCCAGATCTTTTGCTAATGCTGAAAGTGACTGCAGAAGTAGAAGTGTTTCAACTTATAATCAGAGCTGCCCTCCACAATTTGAAACTGCTGAAGATGAAGACTGGCTATATGAATCAGTTATCAGTGAGGACGAATATTATAATAACTCAGAATTTAGTGGCACTGAAAGTGTGAGTGACAGTGAAGATCCCATGACTTATAGTTATTCATCCAGCAAGTAAGTAAAACAAGTCAATATATGGACAAGTGAAAGAAAATTTGCTAATAACTTTTTTAACAATGTCATTAGATTATCTTTGTTGTCTTTTACCTGTTCATTTCATGATGCATGTGGTAGTCAGGGGATAACGACTTTCTATTCCTTCCAACTAGGGATGGATTTCGTCCGCTGAAACATATTGGCCAAAAATTGTACTTTTGGCACAATCCCGAAAGTACAATTTTTTTGGCTGAAAATGCTATGCATCTCTAGTTTCTCTCTTCCCCGCTGGGCATGGGGGACACAGAGCAGCGTCAAGTGGGGAGGAGGGAAACTGTCACGAGGCCAAGCACTCTACATCATTTCCTGTTCATTCATGATTGTGGACATAGTATCTCATACTATCTCCACAGTTTATAAATGGACAGAAGCACTCAGTATAGAGGCTTCCTGTTCATACATTATTTAACTTTACTGCCCCCCAACAGTAAAGTTAAATAAATAAAAATAAACATCAAATTTGATAAAAAATAATTTTAAAAAGGTTAGAAAAAATAATAATTTCAGTTTCGGCCTGACTAATTTTTTATTTCTGTTTTCGGTATGAAAATTCAATTTCAGTGCAGCTCTACTTCCAATATATTTTATTAATATCTAATTATGAGGAAGTAATATGTAGATGCAAGGATTTCTATGACTGCTATAAGATGTCAGGAAGGACTTGTTTTTCTTTGGTAGCACATTTTTTCTTCATTTTAATCAACCGTGGGTTTTTTTTAATGTTATCTTTTTTAAGGTAAACATAGTCATTCTACTGTAGTTCTTCCATACACATACATGGAATATGGACATTTAAGATATCTCGTATTACTAATGCTAGCACATGATTTTTGCACTGTTTCTTTATACTCTACTTTATTACTTAATGTAGAATGGTTGTTTTAATCTTTTTTGAGTGCAGTTTTTTCAAAAAGCCTCACCTACCTTTTTAGTTGCTCCTGTCCCTTAGGGGAGTACTTTTTCCCGTCTTTCTACATGGTGTATACGCTGTGCTACCGTGGTTGACAACGCTAACCCTCTTCCCACTGCAGATAACAAGGAGATGAATACCTAATGAGCCTTGACTGATGGAACTTGTCTCCAGCTCCATGTGCTTGCCTGAGACCAGAGCATCACTAGGAATGCAGGGGAAGGAGGGGGAGTTAATTTGCCACTAAGCTCCCTTGTTTGCCGGCCACATAGACCTGGCTTCCCCTTCCCTCATCTCCTTGCTAGCAGTTCCTCTTTTCTATCCTATCTTTGTGTTACTGGGGTTCAGCTGGATCATCCACCCAACAATCCAACATCATTGGTTGCTAGTACATAGATGACTGGGCTGCGCAGCATCATGTGTTGCCACAGTGTGGGCCTCTAAGCCACCAGCACTATAACAACCAGTGCCACCTTCATTCTAGCAACCAATGATGCTGGATCGCCAGCTGCTGCTGTGAGACAAAGAAGGTAAGACAGGGGATTTGGGTGCCGCAGTTAGCAATGGCATATCAGAAGGGCAGCTTAGGGGAATGGTCAGTATAAATAATGTCAATGCTCCAGAAAGGCGCTCCCAACAGACTTGTTCATTGAACAGGGGGCGATGGCAACTGAGCTCTTCCTGAGCTCAACAATAGCGACATTCACATATCAGGCTTTTGGAAGGTAAGGAGCTGATAAGCAGGAATGGAAGAACTAAACAAGGGATTTTCTTTACAAGCTATTAGCGTTTCCCTGGAGAAGCATAGATAGGTATTTATATATGACTGTATGTACCTGATTAGAATTCTTCTTGAGTGGTTGCTGGCAAAATCAGTAATTTTATTAAGGAGCATATTCATCTGATGTATAAGCTGCCTTTACTACCAACACAACCCTTCAAACCTGTTGGATTGGGCCTTTATAGTGAGGCTGCAGGTAATAGGACCAGACCTAATCCTGCACGCTCCTCACTCCTCAAACGTATTAAGTAGAACTCACAAAAAAGGAACACAATCCCTAAGATTTCATCCTTATAGTGCTTATTGTGACAGATACACACCATTTTTTTAAGTGTAATACCTCTCTGACAACAAACTAACTCTGTCACTGTTCTGCAACTATAAATCAATTTCACATCTCCTTTGTGAGTGTAGCTGATTCATTTCTTAGCTGTGTAGAAAGGGGAGAACCTTGCATGTATCAATACTAAAGTGAAATCTATGATATGCTGCGCTTGGTATGTGAAATAAAAAATAGGTGAACAGCTGAATGGTTTAAGAGGAAAGCCCCCTCTCATTCGGTGTCTCCACTTGACCTTTTTTCTTTTTATATATCTTGTTTGTTATATTACTTAGAAGATTGTTCTATATTGGTTTGTCATATTGTTTTGGTGTACCATATCGTTTATACCCACAAGCTTATAAGCGGGACAGAAGTCTTCACCACAAGTTTACACTATAACTGGTTTAAACACTAGTAAAAAAAAAATATTTTCTTCCTAAGGATTGGGGAAAACAACACTCAGTCACACCTTTCTATCTAATAGCTTTTATTAACACAAGAGAGTATTTGCACAATAAGAGCTCACATAGGCTTTTTTGGAAATCATTTATTTACAGAAGGAATCACTGTATAAATTAAATTCATTCATTAATCAACAATGTAAGAGAATATATGCAATAGCTCACGGTCACATATTAATATAGGATACATAGTTGTTTTCAATTAGTTCACCTATTTTTTATTTCACATACTAAGCGCAGCATATCATAGATTTCACTTTGGTTCTGATTGCACATTGCTGCAGCTGGTCATTATTTACACATAGTGTTTCCTCCTAGCGCAACTTTTTGTTCTCTTGACTATATATCAATACTGCATCCCTAGATATAATGGAATTGTTTTTACGTCATCATACTAAAACTAGACCCCAGTTAATATATGTACTAGCTGGTTGTCATGGGTTACTTTGCATTACACATTGATGTTTGCATTGTCCTTTTAAATGATCCTTCTCTTGTGCCATAGTATCTCAATAGATAAGCCATGATTCCATTTATCCAGGTCTGTGAGAAAGTGAGGCAGCAAGGGGTGGTATGGGGTTTGTTTTAGCTACAAGTGGAATCTGCATTGCCTCAATGAGGGAATCCTCTGAAATTTGTGAGTGGGCTATATACATCCACCTGGACATTTTATCATTCAAATGGAATGGGTAGTATAGATAGCACCATATAATACCTGTGTCATGTGGCACCTAAGCCAAAAGTTGACTTTGCTTCCTGCATTATGTCATTTTTGTTGTGACTTGATTTTCAGAAACATCACCAATAATATAGAAAAAGCTCAGGGAAGTAAAATTTTATAGGAAATTACCTTGCATTTGACAATCTGACCTTCATAAAATGTATTTTCATCACTGAACCTATCTTGTGTCTGCATTTTGTACATTATTTGCATTCCTGTAAATACAATGTTCTTCAGTTACAGTTATTCTGACCACATGGACAGCAGTGCCACAAAAGGAAACGTGCCACTGACACACTATGGATCAGGTGATGGGGAACCCTGTTCTCAGACTGGTTATCATGATACATTACCTACCTATGGCAGCTCCTCCAATGTGGGCACAGAAGCAGATGAAAGCAATAGGATTTATGTGAATATTCCTCAGATAGAAGAGCCTGTGTATAATGAAGTCGATTCTAGGACTCTGGCACCTGAAATAAATGAACTGATTAACACAGAAATAGAATATGTTTGCTCCCTGCAACTTCTCATTTCCCACATTGAGCCCAGACTGAAGGAGGTAAAAAATGTTTAATTTTACATGTTTGTACAGTCTTTTGTTTAAACAGATATTCACTTTATATTTTTGTTAATTGGTTATATTTTTTCCATAAACTCCTCCTCTTCTTTAAAACTGAACAACAAGCAGATATAAAAACAACACAAATAAATGCAGTTATGCATTCATTTTAAACTCTTTTAGATGTATTTTTGAAATGTAACTGTAAGGTACTGGAATCTCAATTGATGCCAGCCTTTTGTAATCCCCTGGTAGAGGAACATGGTGACAGAACATATTGGCCATAGAGCAGACTGTTCAGAGAAATTACCTTACCAGTGTTTTTCTTCTCCTACACTGCCTAGCCACAGATTGGGGTCATGAGGTGTCCAAGCTGTATTGCTTAACTTTAGTAGAGCAATTGTAGTAGATATGATGTAAATTCTAGAGCAAGCTGGACAGAATTACAAATCATTTGTTGTGCAAAGCAGCATATATAGGTGTTTCATATGTGGGTTTTAGCTGCCCAAAGCAAAGCTGCAAAACTTCTCATGGGCTTGGCTTCAAAATCAGCAAAGGAGATTTTTATTGCCACCCCAGGGTTGCTTAATGGGCATTATTGGTCTATAAAAATAGGAAATATTCACCTCTGATATAACTGCAGAATTCCAGAAAAGTTGAGGTATTCAAAGTTACCGTGGGGTCGGGAACTTCCAACAACTCGTTAAAAAATCTCTGCAATGTGGCCAAACCTCTTTTCAGAGACAACAGCTAAATTACACAATTCTCCATATGGGGTTCTTTGCTTTTCGAGGGCATGCATTTTTCTCACAGGCTGTATCATAGAGAGCTGTTTTCTATAGAATTTCCTTGAGGAAGACCTGATAGCTGATAATAGGCACCTCAATTATGATTTTTACCTACTATATCAATACAAAATCCTTACATGGGAGGCTCATATCTACTCTTTTCTTGATCTGGGATACACTTTCTATTCTATTTTAAACATTAAATTAGTCTAGTGAATAGGTGAGTTTTCAGCAGTCACTCATATTCCAACACAGGTTTTAAAATCATGTCCATAATAACAAAACAATGTAATTTAGTTTCTGGTGATATTTTCTTGCAATCATGTTTGAGCTTTATGATCAAGACCATATTTATAACGTATGTGTAATTTACTCAGTTCGCTCAAATAACACTTTTTTCTTATTTTAATTCATGACTCAATGGATGAATGTTTGTTTTTCACGGAAACTTATAGGATCACTTTTAAATGTTATATTCGATCACCCTACAAAGGGCTTTGGATAATTTGGGGGATTATATGTTACAGTTCTTGTTTTTTATTTGGCGGCAACGTATATTGCCTAATTATTGTCTGCTTAATAATTATGAAAACTAGCCTGTGAAATATATGGTTTCTAGATCCCTGAAGTTGATGTCGGAAGTCTCCTTTGTAATGCAGATGAACTTCTTGCGGTCCATGATTCATTTCTCAGTGAATTAAAAGACACAAAAAATGATGACCAAAACCAGCTTAGTCGAATTGGTAAGTAGGGCTGTTAAATATAGAGAAAAAAGTTAAATATATAAACTAGGGTTGCACAGATACCAAGTACAGTACTCTGTACAAGTATGAGTACATGTACCGATACTTTTGAGCTCCAAGACTAGACTAGAGAAAAATTCAAAAATTAGGAGGCAGCTGTCATTTGTTACGAGCTCACAGAGCTCCCGGGATTTGTACATCTCTGTTTAAATGTACGATTTTGTTTTTATAAATATAAATAAAGGGATGCACAGATACCAGTTTTGCGAGTACGAGTACTGGTACTCGCCGAGTACATACAAGTACGAGTACTGATACATTTTTGTTTATTGTCATGTGACAGGTTTTCTAAAACAATACAGACTAAGGATTTCAGGACAGTGGTGGAGCGCCAGAGCCAGGTCCCAGCTGCGACCGCTGCAACCCTCGTAGTTCTCATGAAAATGCCAAGTATCTGCACTGGTACTCGAAAAGTATCTGTGCATCCCTAATATAAACCATAAAAAATATAAGTTAACTTCGTCTGGGAACTATGTACCACTCATAATATGTATGAGAGTTGCTATGCAAGCTCACAGTTCTCCATGTCTTACGATGTATTGAGGGTATATCTATATCAAAGAAATATAAGTGTCCCAAAGACTACTGATTACTGTGATAGCTGCTCAGCATTATATCTAAAGCCTGGGAAGATAGAATAAAGTCAGAAAAGGGAACCTAAACTAAAATCTGTTTTAAAAAGCTAATAGGGAATCTCTTTGGACCGAAAAATGGAAGGTGGCTTTGCTAACTTGCATGTGACAAAGCAAGCTCTGGTGGTCAACATATTTCTATATAATTTAATACTTAGTGAGACACTGATCGGAAACATGCATGCATGCAGGTTAGGATTTCAGATTTGACTGGCTTTGTGCTTTTTCTGGGTCAATGACATACTAGGTAGCAACGCTAGGATAAAGGTGACAGCTCCAGACCTTGGACCTATAAAAACAAGCAAGCAACAGTAGTTCCCATATTTCTTTCCCACTTTAATAAAAACAGGTCTAGCTGTCTAACTGTGTGCATTATCAGATATATAATGAAGACACATACTAAGATGCCTCTAAATGTTGTTCTACACAAATTTACCAACACATTTATATAAACGTGTTGTAATTGTAAATACAAGACTGAAGAGCATCATATTCAACAAGCTTCCATCAACTTTCTGAAAGACGTTAAATTATACCTTTACTTTGGCCATTTAGGGCAAAAACTACCACTTTATGGAAAGTATGGGATAGAGAAGTTACATGCTCCCCTACGGGGAAGTATCGAGTATTTTACGTGACTCCAGTGGGCGAAAAAAGATGATGGAAGAGTGCATGGGATATTAGGGTGTATCTACCCCACATTATTTTACAATTTTGAATAGAATGTCAAAAGTTTTATTGCTCTCTATGGTTCTGTTAGAGAGATTTCCATGAACTTTTAGTTCTAGGGACAACCACTTACCAGACAGAAAGTGAGGGAAAATCTGCAATGGGGAAGCAAGCAAAAAAGAAATCCGACAGGGGTTTTAGCATTCCCTTACTTAATTTGAAAAATATATGTACGTCTGTGTTTCTATTAAAGAGATTCCCCTCACTTTCTGCCCTATGGAAAAGGCTTTTTTTTTCTCACAGTGAAACTAAATGAATCTCTTCAATGAAGCCTCCAATAGCAGTAAAATTGACAAGAGTTCTAATCCTTCCCCACTCTATCCAAAATTAAAAAAAACATTTTGGCTATATATACATTTTAGAGTATATCTAAAGCCAAAACCTTTTTATCTGTAATTTTTTTGCCATCTCGAACTCAGTGCAAGTCTATGGGGCTAGAACTTTGAAAATCAAATGTCCCCTTTTTGAAGGCTTACATGCAAGTTAATGGCCATAAAAAGGATATGGGGATTCGGGTACTGCCCTGGGGGACAGGAATCAATTAAAAAAAGACTTTTAAAAAATACAATTTTTTAAGGAGCAGTGATTTTAACATCACTTAAAGTGAAACAATAAAAATGAAAAATCCCTTTAAAAAGCCAATCATCCCAGTCCAGGGAGATCACCCTATCGCATTCTGGAACAGCAGGTAACAACTGACTGTGTTTTGCTTTTCAGGAAACCTTTTTCACGAATACAGTGCAGATATGGAAAATGCATATGCTGTTTATTGTAATGGATATACAAGATCTTCAACACTACTTCAGAGTTACCAAGAAACACCTATATATGAAAAGATCCAGGAAGTACTGCAAATAGTACAGTGAGTGTGGCTACTTACTCTGTGTGTTGCATAACGCATGACAGCAGTTTACAGCTGAAAGACAGACAGAAAGACATTAAGACAGAAAGACATTTAAGTGCACCTGTTGCTTTTTGAGAAACTTTCTGCAAAGCAGAATGATATTGACAATAGGAATGTGTCTTTTAATTTTTGTCATTTGTGAATGTTTTAGTGTATATTGTTAGAGTGATGTGCAGCTCCTCTTTCCTTACAATCTGGCACTAGTGAAATGTGTGAATCTAAGGAGCTGTCTAAATCAGAAATATGATTGAGCATTCTTCAGTTGCCAGAATTTGTCAAAGATCAGGGCAACAAGCTTTAAGGGATGTGCTGCAGGGTTTGAGGATCCCCTGCCTCCCAACCCACCCATGCCTAAAGCAGAGATACAGTAGGTCTACATTTTTTAACAGCAATACAGTGTGCATTTAAAATAATCTATCTATATGTCCTGTGCTCATTTCTAACAGCTTTACATCATTCAGCACTTTCAACCCACTTTTCAGTTATATTTACTATATTTGTAAGTGAACTGCTCTAGTTGATATCCACCTACCTTGCGGTGCTTTTGCATGTATGCACACAGATGGAGCAAGAACACTCTCGATCTTTCTTGTTTACGCCTGCACATATAAACATAGTGTGCATGCATTTACTGTAGGTGATGTGGAATCAGCCTGCAGTGGTTCACATTCATCCACATTTTGGTTTCCCATGATTCATCCATTTGTACAGTACCCCATTGCTTTGGGCTATATAGCTAGATCTTAAATCTGAGCCCTCTGCTTCATCCATGATATGCCATTGCCGACATTCACCTTCTGCTTGGCTATTAAATAGCTGTCAACAGTTGTGTGATGACTACGGTATATTAATATCCTCTTTACTTTTGTTGCAAACCTCATATTCTGGAAGTATGACTCAGTTACTAAACATATGGATTAGGAAGATGTACCTATTTTAGTGTACAGCAAAAGTGTAAACAATAAGAGCATGCTGTCAAAGTGAATAGGGACCGTTCGGATCAAGCCAGGGAGCAGAAGTAAGGATCCAATTGGCTTCTGCACCTTTCTGTTGCAATAATTCTTATTGGTTTTGATGATGAATACAACAAATTAGAGTATCACACAGATTATGTTTCCACTAATTAGAGACGTAATAGCTGAATGCAGTTGAGTACATTGGCAAAGAGATTGGCTTGATAGCCTAGATTGATAGTTTTTACATAACAAATTTGCACCTCTATTGCTTGTGATGACATCATTTTGTGTTTTTAAATCACTCATTTTACCAGCATCTATGTTTCTTTGACAGATACATGGATAGCTCTAAACAATACAAAGACCTTTCCTTCTACCTGATACAGCCCGTGCAGCGTATCACCAGGTACCCCTTGTTTCTGCGCAGCATCCTGAAAAATGTACCACAAAATAGGCATTCACAGGAGCTACTTCAGAGAGCTCTGGACACCATGAATGAGGTGAACATCAACATAAATGAAAACAAGAGGCGTAAAGAAATTGGTGAGATAAGTTCGAATCTGTTGAACGATATTGATGGGGCAACTTTGTATTATTTGTTAATGTTTGAAACTATGTGAGGTGCTTTAACATGAGTGTTAAAGGAGAACTATGGGGTTAAGGCTTTTCCCCATAGTTCTCCTTTAACCATTTTTTTATGGTTTGGTTGAGATTTTATGAAAATATGGCTTTAATTGCTTTCTCCAGGTCCAGGAACTATCCTCGCAGATATTACCTGCACTACCACTGTTGGTGACGAATGGTACTATGCAAAAACAAAAATTTCCCAGCACACTCAACAGCCAGCCTGCAAAAAAAAAAAACAATGTCTAACTACTAGGGTTAAAAACAGAAGTTTTACTTGCACAACTTTTGCAAAATACGTGGAAGCCAGACTGTCTCGCCATGGCCCTTCTGTGTAGTACTGTGGTCCTAACTCTATTGGAGCCTCCATCTTGGAGGTACTGTGCCTTATGCTATAAAGGAATTAAAGTAGAAATATTCTTTCAACACCCACTACTTTTGGCACTAGCATGTTCTAATGTATGCAGATTTGCTATTTTTTGTTTTACCTGCAATTTTTACTTTTTAATAAAACTTTCTCTTTGCACTGTGCACATTTTGGCAGCTCTCCTGTTCAACTTTTGGGAATCATGTTTGTGTTATAGCCAAGGGTTATGTCCCCATTTTGTGACACTGCTGCTGATAACCAAAGCCTCTGTCAATCAAAGTGGGATAGGGCGTTTTGGAAGGCTTTGCTTGCAAGGATTGGGTCTCAATAGGCTCAGTTTAAACATGTAGGTACACTTTTCACTGGCATAGCAGCTTGTAGTTCTTAGGGGGAAGATGTTTAATAGGGTGACAGTGCTACTGCTCCACTGAGGCACTGTGTGTCAGTGTTGTAACTAGGGATGTACAGATACCGATACTAGTATCAGTATCTGTGTCACTACCGAGTATTTGGGCAAATACTCGTACTCGCCCAAATGCTCTGATACTTACCTCTGCTGGCAGTGCCGAGGGGGAGCATGGAGCTGGCTGTCTTTTCCTAATCAGGAAGCTGGCTTCGCTTGTTGCTAGGCAGCCTGGCTTCCTAATCAATCAGGAAGCCGGACAGCTTGTAATGACCCGCCTCCCGACTTCCTGATTGGTCAGGAAGCCAAGCTGCCTACAAACAAGTGAAGCTGGCTTCCTAGCCAATCAGAAACCCGGGCGGCATGTCATGACTTGCCTCCCGGCTTCCTAATTGGTCAGGAAGCCAGGCTGTTTACCAACAAGTAAAGCTGGCTTCCTAGTCAATCAGAAAGCCGGCGGCACGTAATGACCCGCCTCCCGGCTTCCTGATTACTCAAGAAACCAGGCTGCCTACCAACAAGTAAAGCTGGCTTCCTAGCCAATCAGAAAGCCGGGTGGCATGTCATTGACTCGCCTCCTGGGTTTCTGATTGGTCAAGAAGCCAGGATGCCTTGCAACAAGTGAAGCCGGCTTGCTAGCCAATCAGGAAGCCAGGAGGTGGGTCATGAGGTGCCATCCAGCTTCCTGATTGGCTAGGAAGCCGGCTTCACTTATTGCTAGGCAGCATGGCTTCCTGACCATTCAGGAAGCTGGGCGGCACCTCATGACCTGCCTCCCCGTTTCCTGATTGGTCACCCTATGACAGAAAGACCCTGGAGGTAGCTCTTGCTGGCAGGATCACTAGGTAAGCTTACAGTAAAAGTAAGCCCCAGAAAAAGAGTAAACACTTCTACGCTACTGGAACATATCCTAACATATATTTAATGTTTTACTTTAGACATTTAATATATTTGATATATAAAAGGAGATCAAAACATTTTTATTATAGTAATATCTAAACAGAGTATAGAGTTGGCAAAAAGCACTTTCAAAGTAAAAACCTTTTAGTGGCTAATTAAACATATGAAATAAATAATTCTAGCTTTTGCCTCTTGACTTGTCTGAAAAGGGAACCTACTGTTCTGAAAGCTTGCATTTTTTATTTATGTTACATACTAAAATGTATCATTTTTAGCTATTCTATGCTTTTACTTTGCTTTCTAATATCCCAACATAGAAGTTTAGGAACTTAAAGAATATGTGGAGTCACTAGAACCAAAGTACATAGACATACAGGAAGCATTAAAGAAGAACTCCATGATTTTTAAAAATTAACCCCTGCAGTGGAGCTACCCCGCACTGCAAGAGTTAAGTGCTTGTTTTGTCTAGGGGGTGATAAAGAAGAAATACCTACCCTATCCTTAGTCCTGCCTGGCTCTAGAGCGGTCGCCACACCCTCTTCTCCACCGAGCTCAGGCGCTCTAAGGACACGTGACATCATCATGTCTAATACAGGTCCATTAGATGTGAGAATGCCGAGGGACATACCAAAGCCAGAGTATTTCTTCTTTGTTTTTGCTCCTAGACCAAAACGAGCACTTAACTCTTGCAGTGCGTGGGTAGTCCACACCAAACAGTATTACTGAATAGATGGATCTGTAAAAGGTGTACACTTTATTCTTCACATGGCAGACACTGAAGTTAAATATACTGTAGATACTCCATGCAACATTCCTGTTACTATGATGCATTGTATAGCAAATTAAATGTAATTCTAAGCCCCTGTGTTCCTTTCAATCTGGCCATCGGTGACAGCTTGGCAGGCATTAGAAATATTAATTGGGTGCCCTATTTTTGATAGCTGTGTCATGCCCTAAATAAACCTGTTATAAACCTGAATGATTCAGATTATTTGATCTAAAAATACATCAAGCTTCAGTGAAAACTGAATGTCCAGATGAAACAGTATGAATGTTATCTTTTTTGTACAATATGATCTTAGCTGTGTCTGTGCCTACTTTCCAAGCCCGTTATTGGTCTATGAGGCTGCCCACCATATTATAGGGTCAAAAGGAAAGCTTAGAAGGTGGTAGAGGGTGAAGCCAAACAGGCATTTTCTAGCAAAAGTCAGAATTGTATCTAAAATATCACTTCCACTGCTTATATCTATTGATGCACTGCTTTTTTGCTATGTGGCTTTTTACTACAGGTAACCTCTGCGTATACATAATATATTTGAAAAATTTGCTGTTCTTTTACTTTTTTTAACTGCTAATCGCTGCAGCAAGGGTTAAAATACAATGTGCTAGCAAGACTTGGAGAGTCAGATCATGGCTCTCTCAACACTCTCCAGTGGTCTTACATACCCCATAACACTGCTCCAATCAACAGCACTGCTCAGGAGCAAAAGTGCTGTTGACTGGAGTAGTGTTTGGGGAAGTGGGGATAGCTGGAGAAAGCTGCGATACTGCTTGTGTGAGGAACCCATGGTTCCTTCTCATTCTCCCATGTTCATTCTCATGAGAATTCTCCCATGAGAATTCCCATGTGCGGCCAGCAGCAGGTATTTTTAGGCTGAATTTCTAGTAGATAAAAAAAATGCACAAATAATGCAGTTCTAATGTAGTTCTAAAACAAGAACAAGGCCATTAAAAATATATTCTTTTTTTTTTTGCACAGCTACAAAGTATCTGCAGCAAGACAAGAGTACTTGGAAGAAAAAAATATCTAACCTAAATACCCACACTATCAGTAAGAAAACGAACAGGTTAAGCACGCTTTTAAGAAAGCAGACAGGCATGTCTCCCAAGGTACGTCATTTTGACCTTGCCGTATCGGTCACTGTAACAATTCAGTTCAGGCTGTTTAGCACGGTAACATATGTTTATAGACTTAAAAATGCAGTTATATGTCAATAAAATATGCATTTGGTTGTTTTTTTTTCTTTACTAGTGCCATATGTAGCCCTGAATATCCTAGATTTGCACTTAGTCATAGCTGTATTCCTTTTTCAACCAAGTGACTTTAATATTCCTCTACTCTGCAAGAGGTCTTGTCATACCATAAATTACATAGTTTGGTGGTCTTTACCAAAATGTTTTTTCTACTGACTTTAGAAGTGGGGTGTGGTGATGTTTTCTTCTGCTCATAAGACCTTATGTCCAATAAATATCCTGGTTGGAAAGGTTGCTGATGATTATTGTTCGATAAACATATATTTACTGGACCCGGTTGGTCTTGTGAAATGCACTTTTACTCTTGTTGGAGCATCTCAACACATATTATTATTTTTGACACAGAGGACTGCTTGCCTATCCATCTGGTAATGAATCTATGAAGGCTTTCTCTGCTTTGTTTGCACTGCATAAGTACAAAACTTCTGTTAGGTTTTTTTAATAGTAAGGTATTTTCCATCCTTCACATATCATAATAATATGTGAATGGTGGAAAAGTCTTTCTTAGTTGTTGGGTGGTTGATAACAGAAGGAGGTCTGTATGACACCCATAGATCTATGGGGCCACTCCACTGGTCAGTTTCTAGAATAAGTTTTATTTGTATTCAAAGATTCAGCCAATGTGTTTCGGGGGTTCCCCTTCATCATCATCCCGATGAAAGGGTAACCTCTACTATGTTGCTGAATCTGTTAAATACAAATACATTTTATTCTGAACATTTAGCAGTGGAGTGCCACTTTCATCTCTCAACCCCCTGCACGATTTTTAAGGACCATCCTAAAAAGTCTTTAGGAGTAGAGAGCTGACCACAAGCCTCTACAAATTATTATTGTTATTATTCACCTCACATTGCAATGCTCCTAGCAGTCTAGTGCTCCTCATTTTCACCATAATAAAAGATCTATAGGAATTACTTTTGGGAAGAAATCCTTTAGAATGGATAGAAGTGGCCATCTCCAGAAGGAAGGCTGTTTTCAGAAAAGTTGGCTTTTTAAAGCAGTCCTCAGTGGATTCAGAAATGGTTTCTTGCAGTGCTATGAAGTTCTACCATGGAGAACATATTGTACCATGGCTTAATACAGACCACAGCCCTGAAAAAAAGTTGTTCAGCAAGTCACCAGAAATCATTCCATAAATAATCTCCATTGTTTTTATGGTGACATTATTAAAGCTCTCTTAAACCAATTTTTAAGCCGTGCCTCCTGGTTTGTTTGGGGTACTGTTTTCTTAAACTTAACAGTTCCAGAGTTAGGAAAGGGGATAAGTATTGGAATTTGCTTGGAATATACACATGAATTCCCATATATTCACAGCTTGTGGAACTAAAACCAGTTTGTCCATCTGCCCTCTACTTTTGAATGTGTTTAGATTTAGGAGCTGTACGATTATATAGTTACATAATATTTGAGGTTGGATAAAGACATAAGTCCATCAAGTCCAACCTATTGCGTGTATGCATTTATGTTTGAGCTGGTGTGTGCGTGTGTATGAATCCATGTGTGATTTTGCTCTTAGCAGTACCTGTACCCCTGAATGTTTTGGTCTCCAAGGAAATCGAAGTGTTTTCTGAATGATTCCACACTCTTTGCTGAAATCACCTTAACCGCTCTAACTGACAAGAACCCCTTGCGCCACGTGTGCTGAAATTTTTTCTCCACCAATTTTAGGTGGTGCCCTCTAGTCTTTGTTATGGGGTTAACTGTAAAGAGTTTGTTAATAATGTTGCCTTTACCATTGAACATTTTATACAAGAAAATCATGTCCCCCCTTAATCTCCTTACTTCCAAAGAGAACATATTTAATTTTAAGAGCCTTGTTTCATAGCTCTGGTCCTCCAACCCCTTGATGAGTTTTGTTGCCCTGCGCTGGACTTTTTCCAGCTCACGGACATCTTTTCTGAGGACTGGTGACCAAAACTGGACCGCATACTCCAGATGAGGCCGAACTAGTGCTCTTTAAAGTGGCAAAATTATAGACCTGCCCCTGCAATACATTCCCTTCTTAATGCAAGACAGTACTCTACTTGCTTTGTTTACAGCAGCCTGGCACTGCAAGCTATTCTTCAATCTGTGGTCTACAATGACCCCCAAATCTTTCTCCATTACTGACTTCCCTAGTGGCATACCCATAAGTGTATAGCCCATTTGCCTATTTTTAACTCCAAAGTGCATTACTTTGCATTTATCGACATTAAACCTCATGTGCCATACAGTTGCCCACTCCCCTATTTTATCCAGGTCCTCCTGTAATGTTACAGTATCTATGTCCGTGCCTATTACCCTCCCAATTTTGGTATCATCAGCAAACACTGAAACATGGCTATTCACTCCCTCCCCGATATCATTAATGAACAGGTTGAAAAGCAAGGGCCCAGTACAGAACCCTGAGGCACACCACTCATGACCTCAGCCCAGTCTGAAAAGGTGCCATTAACCGATACTCTTTGTACATGTTCCCATAGCCAGTTTTCTATACAGTGAGATTTTATTATGTACTGTCAGAAAAATATAGGCTGGTTCATCTTAAGGTTTCTCCATTCTTTGCTTATTTCATCTTAAAGAAATTCAATGATAGTGGCAACCTTTTGTTTGGTAAAGCTTTTGTAAGAAATTCAGGGAAATGTACGGTATCAGGTTGTACTGACTCAATGGTGTTTTCATGGCAGAATGTTATAGTTTAAAAGAATGGTTTCTTATGTGTAATCCCCTGATTTAGATTGAAGTTAAAGTATATGTTTCCTATAGTTTAATTTGGATCTTTTATAACTATTGTTATTCATAAGGATTCCTTTTAAGGTTCTATTTTACTTTCAGAAAGAAGACAAAGAATTTGACAGCTTTACTGAAAAGTTTCACAGATTGGCAAACTTTGTTTCCCAGCTGGAAGAAAACGTAATACTGTATGTAAGAAATATAGAGGTAAGCAAAACTATATAAGATAATGTCTCATCAATAGAATTTCAACAGAACTAAAATTCAAAGTTTGGATGACAAGTGCAGAGTCATGCATTTTGCAGGTATACAATAGATAAAAAAGCATTTGATTTGGCATAGCCTGTATACAACAATACACTGTTTTGCAATGTATTAGAAGAAAGTAATTTAAGGATTTAAAAATGTGTACCTAAAATGCATGGTAGCCCCTGTGTCCTGGAGAGTGGCTGGGCTGTAGCTGAAGTTCTGAGGGTAATACATTTACATTGCAAAGATATCTGAATAAATACTGCTTACAGCAGACAGGGGAATCTGTAACGAGTGAACAATCGTGATTACTCTTCTTGTACATTTGACCTAATTTATTCTAGATTACAGACTTTACAGTTTAATTTGTCTTAACAACCTCCCTAATGGGGTCCCCTCCCGCCCCAGGCCCCATAGAAGCTGCGTGGGCTGCTATGGCTATAGGTACACCGCTAGTCTTTGTGTTAAATTGTAGGCCTTTTATTAGTGTCTGTGAGATTTACACTTCAGAAGCAGTGATTAGATCCTAAAGCTAGATGTACAACTGCCCCCTGCAATCCACACTTACAGGGTTAGTCACACAAAGGTGAAGAGTTTGGAGAAGGCAGGAGAAGTGAACAATATAGACCAAATTGCTGATTTGGAAAAAATCTCCAATTCAGCTCACTTTCCAGTTTATGTTGTCCTAGATTGTTTACTTCTTTTGTGAATATCCCTGCTAGTGTTATTTACCAGATTATGCTACGTAGTACACGCAGTTCTGTAGAATCCAGATTCATTGCTCAATTACCTAAATCAGATGATCTGTTGGTCTAAACTGCACTGGTGATTTTGAAATCTGTTTATTGAACAGTTGTGCAAGATTGCAAATGCATTTGGGTCCAATATGTACTGCATTCCAAATAATAGATTGCACAAGAAAGAGTATCAAAAATAAAAGATAAGACCGTCGCAAATGCCTTTGCACACGCTCTGTATGTCCACGTATGTGCAGGAACAGAACTTCAAGCTGTTGACCAGGTGGTATAGGCCACTAGTTAGGATGCACCAGATTTCCCCAGTGGATCCAGACACCTGCTGGAGATGCCAAGCTGGGCTTGGCACGCTGGTCCACATTTGGTGGAGCTGCCCTCTGCTTTTGCCCTTTTGGCAAGCTGTCTAACATGTCTACTCTAGAGTCACCTCCATCGAAATACACATCATGCCTAAAATGGCTTTACTTTCGGTCTTCCCGGGCTCTATCTCCAAGGTGAAGAAATCTCTGGTCAGATTTTTTGTCATCGCTGCCAGAGCTTTAAATCCTTGGCATTGGAATTCCCCTGTCATTCCCTCGGTTTCAGAATGGACGGCGGAAGTGTGTCGGCTGATGAGATCTGAGGAGCTAATTGCAGAATGGGCTGACCGATCTGATACCTTTATGGCCAGATGGATGCCCTGGATTTTGTTGAGTTTTGGTCTCTGCGGTGAGTTCATATCGGTACCTCCAGTACCCCAGCGACTATGGGGGATTCCATGAGATGGGCTGTTTGGCGGTTGCCTCCCTACAAACCGAGGCGGAGAGCGGACATTCCCTCCCCTACCTTTTTTCTTTCCCATGCTCCTTTATTCGGCTTTTTGCCCCCCCTCTCCCCCTTCCTACTCGTGTCTCCTCTACACCCCTCCTTCTTTCTCCCTGTTTGTCTGTTGTAAATGCCCTTGTCCGATATTTTTTTGGACGAAATTTCGTTAGTAGCAAAGTGACAGAATTTTTTTTTTACAGTCTGCAGAAGATTAAAAAAGTCGGCAGAAGATGAAATTAGTTAGCGGTAGTCCGGTCGAAATTTCGTTTATTGAACGAAATTTCGTTAGCAGCAAAGTGACATTAGAATTTTTTTTTAAAGTCTGCAGAAGATGAAAAAAAAAAAAAGCGTGAGGTTCCCCCCAATTCATACCAGACTCTTTAGGTATGGTAGGAATGTTAGGAGGGACCCTCCCCCAAGTTAAAACAAAAAAAAAGTGCGTGGGGTACCCCCCAAAATCCCTACCAGACCCTTTAGGTCTGGTAGGAATTTTAAGGGGAAACCCCAGCCCCACAAAATGGGGGGAAAAAAAACGTGGGGTCCCCCCTAACAGTCCTACCTTGATCCGAGCAGTGCCCCCCCTCACTGCGCCTTACCAGGCCACGTGCCCTCGGCATTGGGAGGGTGTCCCCGTGCCGATGGGGACGAGGGCCTCTTCCTCACAACCCTGACCCGGTGGTTGTGGGGCTCTGCGGGCACCCAGATGCCGCCCTCCCCCCTTGTGAATAAGGGGTATACCCATTCACTAAAGGGTTACATCAAATAGTTAGTAAAAAGTCCAGACTTTTAGATAAAATCCTTTAATTGAAAAAAAACCCAAAGATTACATTTTTGACTATTCCACCCTCCCAATGCCGAGGGCACGTGGCCTGGTAAGGCGCAGGAAGGGGGGCGCTCAATCGCCCCCCCCCCTTTCCTGCCCCGCCGGGCCCGTGCTCGGATCAAGGGTCTGG
>NW_017306375.1:1229079-1238605 GCF_000935625.1 Nanorana parkeri
ATCTTCTGCAGACTGAAAAAAAAAAAAAAAAAAATTCTAATATCACTTTGCTGCTAACGAAATTTCGTCCAATAAACTCAATTTTGACTGGACTACTGCTAACGAATTTCGTCCGAATCCGAATTCATTTGCGGACCCGAATCTGAAAAACCACTACTGCTAACGAATTTCGTCCGAATCCCGCAACGAATTCAATTGCGGACCCAAATCCGAAAAACTAAATATGCAAAATCCGAATCAAAACTAAACTAAACTAAATCAATGTTTTGCTGGTGCACATGTCTAGGGACAGTTTCTCCTTCCATACATAGCTTTATCATATGGGAAGATATAATTAATTAACATTTTCCATTGAGACACAACACTGGCTGTATGGGTAATAAAAAATTATTCTCATAGAAATATTCCTGTATAATGAGGCCAGTGGTCTTCAGCCAATAAACAAAACAGACATATTTCAGGTGTGCAGGGATAAGGAGCTGTGTTATAGTAGCTAGGAAACCTGCCTTGTGTTGAGCATATCATGAACAGGTAAACGTGGACATAGGTCCTATTTTGTCTATTCTAATTGGGCATTATTAGTTCTGGTGTATAATAAAATATTTAATAATTCTGTTATTAATTGTTGGAAACTCTAGCATATAAGAAATGCACATATCATCCCATTCTTTAGAGGACATATTAGGCATAAGGAATTGGCATTTGCTCCTAAAGAGGAGACTTGACTAGTGTGTAATAAGTAGGAGTATAGGGTAGACATTAGTCCTTTTGGATCTCATTTCTAAAATTGCCTATTAAAGGGTATTTGGATACAGGCATGTTTAGGTTTCTAGATTGTGTCTCTATCTAAAAAAATAAATTGTGGGGTAATTCATGGGTTGCTTGTAGGTGCTGAAAGGAGTGCATAATAACTCTCTGAGTTTTTGTAATGTGTTTAATTTCAGTTTAAGTTTGTTATTGTCCCATAGAAATAAGGAGAACGTAGTGTTCATTTCTTTAAAAAGGGATCTGGGGAATGTCACAGGTATATGGCTAAGAATATGCAGGAACATTTTTTTGTAAGAGTCGGCAAAAGACTCTGGTTTTCCCTATTCCCAGATATTTGAAGGACGATACAGTTTTTAAGGGTGATGGAGGCAAGGAAAAAGTTGTTGGGGTTGAGGACAAGGATATATGAACCAACGTAGAGCATGATTTGATCAGTTCTGTTGTCAAGGGTTACGCCACTTCAGGTCCCCAGTTGTCGAATATTAATAGGTGGAGTCTGTATTGTCAAAGCAATTAGGAGCAGAGCTACCGGTCAGCCTTACCTCATGCCTCGGTGAAGGGCAAAGGATGAGGCTGTAATTGTGGTTTTTAGTAGCTGTACAGTTGGCAGAAATGTCGACAGCTGATCGGAGAATGCAGCAACTGATTCCAGAAATCTGAAATCAACTACTAAAAGAAACAACAACTGCTTTTTGTAGTGCAATTTCATCGTCACATGTAGCTGCAATTGCCCAGTATTGATTACCCATGATCGTCCTGGTTTTATATAATACCAATTGCAGGTATTCTTGCCTTTATATTTGCACTGTACAGTCTGCTGTATGTGTATTGCTGATTCATTTATTAGCTGGGTGGCACAACTAAAAATTACTCATGCACTGTATTTTAATCATGTTTATTAGTACTAAAAAGCGCCAACTGCAGTGGTTACTACACATTTTTTTTAAAGCGACACTGTAATGATCTTTCTCTTTAAAAGGGGTCATATAAACTCCTTACAAGTTTATATGACCTGTTTTGGAATGTGGACACCCATATTTTTGTCACCATTATGTGAACATGAAAACATGTAAAGTCCCTTCTTTTTTGCAGGCATTTCTGAACATTCAGCCTCAGACATATCAACTGGAACTCCTGCAAGGAACAGTTCATCCTTTCCAGGCCTTCTCACAGGAACTCTGCAACAGTATATATTCAGTCTTTGTAAGTGCTATGATAACTGCTTTATTCATAATCTGCAAGATTTTTATAGTTCATTTTACGTAATTTAGCCTTCTGGATTCTCTACAGATATACACTTCTCATTGTATAGATCAGGGGCAGGCAGTCTTTTTAGCCAAGTTGCTGAAAAATGTTTGTAGGAAACAAAATAAAAAAACAGAATTGGTGTCTCTGTCACCACACACAACCCACCTGCACACCATTACTTACTCTGCTGCTAAGCAGGACCATTCCTAATCTCTATGGGATGCTGATGGTAATATAAGATTATATATACAATAAAGGTTTAGAACCCCTAGGAGCCCAATGTGATCATACAACATGCAGGAGGATCCCAATGCACAATTGCACAAATAGGGGGTTATTCACTAAAGAGCTGAAGGATATAGCCGTAGCTTCGGCTAATCCTTCTGTTTTCTTTGGGCCGCCAGAGTCTATTCACAATAGTCCGTACAGCAGCTGAAGGCAGCTGAGCAGGTCAGCCGAGCTGAACGCATGTGCTTCGGCTCAGCCGAGCTGAACACACACTGAAAGCAGGGAGAACGGTCTGCCGAAGCATGCTGAGCCAAAGCCAGCCTATGTACAGCTGAAATCAGCCGTACTTGGCTGAAGTGAATAGCCGAATGGCGTTTGGCTCTGTTCACTTTGGCTCAGTTTTTCACTTGGCTGACTTTTTGTGCTGATTTGGAATATGCATTCTCAAATAGAAGTGATGATAAATTAGGAACGTGACAGGAACTTTCTTTGCCCTTTAAGTTTACAAGAAAAAGGTGTACAGAATAAATATGGTAAATTCGTGGTGGGAGAATGAAACAAATGCATAAAGTTCTGAATATTTATTTGATGGAATGTCTATTCATTGTACAAAACACAGCAGTATATGGTTGTTAATAATCATGTACATGTCTCCTAGTGCTAATAACATAAACAGTGGCAGCTTAGCACATGAAAAAAGACATCATGAGAAATCAAGAGAACATCTTTTTCTGGCATAGTGTGAACCCCTTATCTCAATAATTAAAGTGACACTAAACTCAGGAGTTAAATCTTAAAAAATCATTCACATACCTTAACTATTAACAAAAATTTAGCATATTTGTGCATCACTCAGCTGTAGATCCTCAAATCATCTCTGAATTGGTGCTAAAACTGGAGAGTGGCTACATTTGTTCCCCATGGTCCCTGTGTGTGTTGTAAAGTAGCAATCGCTCTAGGGTTGCTTATGTGATGGACTACAATCTCACAAGATATAAGAAATTTAGAAAAAAAATGTAACCTATTTCTCCCGAGTTAACTGGAGTGTTGTACAGTAGACACCGCTCCAAGCTCACTCCCATGATGGACTATAATTTCAATACAAATCAGTAAACTAAACATGAGATTGCAGTCCATCACAACAGTGATTTTGGAACACACTGGGACCATGGGTAACAAAAGTAGCCACAAAATGTAGCCTATTTGAGTGATACACAAATAAGCTACACTTTTGTTAATAGTTAAGATGCTTGAATGCATTTTTAAGATTTAACTCCTGGTTTTAGTGTCACTTTAAGAGAGAGCAACTACACAAGGCCAACAAGGGAGAGTGCTCCCTCTACTGGTAAATATATAAATTTCTGTTTTTAATAGTAAAAAAAAATCTGAAAGTCAAAATGTGTAAAAAATACAAGGGTCAGTCAAAAAGTAATGTTTACCTTATATTTTTAGAGACACGTTGATGCGAGGGTCAATCAGAAAATAATGCCTCCATGTCTGTAATTTGAGATCTATTAGAGTAACTGTGAATGTTCATGTACCATGTTTTAGAGCTGTCCTTACCCAACTAATGTATGCTTTTCTTTTTCAGAATGAGTGATTACAACCATGTATCTGCAGCTTAAACAATGTGCTGTAATTTAATTTCTGGCAAAATCCATTATGGGCTAAAGAATGTTGATGGAGACGCTATATTGGAATTTCAGTTACTCCTTCACCCAACACCACACGTTGCTAATGTCCACTACAGCGTCCTCATGACATTTTTTTAATCCAATTATGGATTTCCTTGGGTGTGCAACCCCCCTTTCACCAGAAATTCAGTTACAGCTCGTTATTTTAGCGGCGGATCCGTGGTTTTAATCAATCTGAAAAAGAAAAGCATAAATTAGTGAGGTAAGGAGACCTCTATAACATGGTACATGAACACTCACAGCCACTCTAATAGATCTAAAATTACAGACATGGAGGCATTATTTCTGATTGACCCTTGCATCAATGTGTCTCTAAAAATATAAGGCAAACATTGCAAAAAGCCAAAACATGCACTGAAAATACACTATTCTTTTGATTAATTGGGTTTACAAAAAAATGTTGGATTAAGTACTGCTTTCAGGTACATCACAGTGCAGTAGCATGTGATTGAATACTAATGTAATGGTGCAGTAATGACTAAGCTAATGGCAACAATACCCTTTTGTGGCCAAGGGGGCTCTGACTCAAGTTGTTTGCAGTGGGAAGTTATCAGCTTTGGCATCATGAGAAAAAAAAGGGAACAAGGTCTGCTTTTGGTATAAACATATAATTAATGAAATATTCTTTATTTTATGGTTGCAGAAGAGGAGGGTGCAGTTGCTGGTCCTTCAACCCGTAAGTAACCTTTTAGAATGTTTAAAGGGACCAAAGAATCTGATCAAGAAAAGAGCAGACAAACTTTTGGACTATGAAAACCTGGAGAAGTATAGTGAGACTGGTAAAATTACATGGGAAGAGGAGGATATTGTGAACAACTATAAGTGCATCCATTCCATGCTCATTTCTGAACTACCGCAGTGCATCGCCCTGTCCTACCAGTGGCTTCAAAAAATCCTGCTTACCTTTATGGCCTTGCAGAAAGATTTGTTTGAACAAGGACGGCATGCAGCAGAAACACATGCTTCAGAGGTAAGAAAGATGCTGGGTACACCAGTCATCAAAACTTTCTATTTATGTCATAAAAACAAGTATACTTAGTTGTGTATTTGTATCACTCAGCTGTAGATCCTCAAATCATCTTTGAATTTGCGCTGACACTGTCCTTCTGGAGGGATTGCTACTTTTGTTCCCTGTGGTCCCTGTGTTTGTTGTAAAGTTGCCACCAATGCAAGCACGCTCTTGTGATGGACTACACTGTCATGTTTATTTTACTCATTTGTATTGAGATTGTAGTCCATCACGGGAGTGAGCTTGGAGCGTTGGCTACTTTACAACACACACAGGGACCATGGTGAACAAAAGTAGCCACCCTCCAGAAGGACGGACCTTGTCAGAACCAATTCAGAGATGCTTTGGGAATCTACAGCTGAGTGATACACAAATAAGATAATTTTTTGTTGATAGTTAAGGTACTTGAATGCATTTTTATTAGGATTTAACCCCTGAGTTTAGTGTCACTTTACTAACTCTAGCACCTTCAGCTAACATTGGACCTTGAACTGAATGTTTTTTTGCTGAAGTTTGAAGGCACCATCATTTTTTATTTTTTTGCATGATTTTATCCAGTTGCTGAAGGCAACTTCAGGCTGACATCTTAATATGATTGAACTGATCCATCGAAGATGTAAGATTTTAGAATGCCACCATCTATCATACTCTTAAGAACATCAATCACACACAAAAAATATTTTTGAATTTTTACAACCCATAGTGTAGCGAGAGCAATACCTCTCTGTATTATTCATAAAATGAAACAGAAATTGATTGTCACTTTGTTTTCCCTCTAACATTAATGAAAACTTTAGTGGATCACTACATATAGTTGCATATATTTACATGTATTTCTAGATGCAGTGTTGCATGGCTGCAGAGGAAAACTTTAAGAGATGGGTAAACGACAGTATCTGCCAAATGGTTTCTCAGCTCAGTGAATTCATCAAAATATTTGAGGAGGAATCATTACCACCAATAGTACAGGTAAGCATCTTTCTGAAAATGCCTACAGACAAATTAGAATATAGTAAGATGCAGTAACCTCACATCTATTTCCATTGTATACAGTTTCTTATTAATGTAACACCTTCCTCATTGCTACATCTTTAGACCTTAGATGTCTGGCACACATGCACAGTAATGCTATGACCTTCCCTCCAGTAGTGTCCCACTCCAAGTTTATATTACCATAAAGGTAATTACCTCTCAGGAAAATAGACAGTAGAGCTCTTTGAGGAGATAATAATAATAATCACCCCAATAATCATATTCCGACTAACAAATAAGTTTTATACATAATGAGGTTTGAAAACAGGCTCACCCTAGTATTTATCGAAACTAGCAGTTCAAGAAATATATCCTACAATTATTATTTTAAAAAAGCACATGGGAAGTAGAGAGTTTTGTTTTTCATGTTAGTTCCAGGCTAAAATAGAGATGTGCAGATCAAAATAATAAATGGAATGTTAAGTAGTAAAGGTGGGAATCGGTAACAGTTTACACAACTATAGGACATAAAATTTAACTTTGTGATTATTATTATTACTATACAGGATTTATATAGCGCCAACAGTTGGTGCAGCGCTTTACAAAATGGGGGACAGTACAGTTATAATACCATTTCAGAACAGTAGGGTTAGGAGGGCCCTGTTCATGAGAGCTTACGATCTAGTAGGAGGGGCAAGTAATACAAAAGGTAATAATTGTTTAGTTTGAGTTAGTGGAAGAAGTAAAAGGGCAGTTATGTTGAGGTGGGATTGGCTACCCTGAAGAGATGAGTTTTTAAGGGTCCCCTAAAGGTGGACAGCACAGAAGATAAGCGGACAGACTGTGGTAGGGCATTCCAGAGGATGGGAGACACTCTGGAGAAGTCCAGGAGGCAAGCATGGGAGGAGGCGATGAGAGAGCCAGAGAGCAAGAGAGCGCCAGAGGAGCAGAGAGGACGGTTTGGGTGATATTTTGAGATGAGGTTGGAGATGTAGTCGGGGGCAGAGTTGTGGATGGCCTTGTATGTTGTTAGCATTTTGAATTTTATTAGTTGGGCAATTGGGAGCCAATGAAGGGATTGGCAGAGAGGGGCGACAGACGCTGAACAGTTGGTAAGGTGGATGAGTCTGGCAGCATGATAGACTGAAGGGGGGATAGTCTGTTTAGTGATAGACCAACAAGGAAGGAGTTACAGTAGTCGAGACAAGATATTGTAAGGGAGTGGCCTACCATTAAAAGTTTTGCGTTGTCATTTGTAGGGATGAATTTTGGAAATGTCACGGTGGTTAAGTCGACAAGAGTTGAATAGTGATTGGATGTGGGATTGAAAGGAGAGCTCAGAATCAAGAATTACAGCAAGCAGCCTGGCTTGACAGGAGGGGTTGGTTGTAGTGCTGTTAATTGTGATGGGGAAGTTGGGGGAGGGCACACGGAGAGGAGGAGATATTATAAGCTCAGTTTTGGACAGATTGAGTTTATGGTAGTGGTGTGACATCCATGATGAGATTTCAGTAAGTAGCTTAGTGATACGTTAAGAGAGAGAGGGGGTGAGCTAAGGGAGATTGAGTGGAGAGATAGATTTGGGTGTCATCAGCATAAATATGGTATTGGAAGCCATGGGAGGCTATCAACTGACCCAGGGAAGAGGTGTAGCTGGAGAATAGAAGGGTCCCAAGGACGGACCCTTGGGGAACCCCCACAGGAAGAGGAGAGGGTTAAAGGTAGAATTGGGAACAGTTAACAAGTACAGTCCGCAATATGATGCCCATTACCATGCATGAGCAAGATCTTGCTGCCATATTTTTTAAATCACAGTATGCAAGCAGTGGGGATCTCACCACCAAATCATAACTATAAGCTGACGAGAGTCTGCATATTTACACTATCGCGCATACGTGGGATCTCGCTGGATATTTTTGACATCACAATATGACAGTGAGAGCTGGCAAATGCACAGTAGTGAGCGTTCTGTACTGCTACTACCATGCATACACAAAATTCTAGAAAAGCACCAGGAGTCTCACTACTCTGCCAGCTCTTCCTGACTTTGCAGCTTTCCTCACACCACTCTACCAGCACAACCTCCTTTCTCCTCTCACTACGTACTGCTCTGCAGACTACATGAAAAAGTAATATTGCATTTATTTTTTATTTTACTATGTGTGTGTGCATCAAACTGTAAATGCTGCCTTATGTAATTAATTTATAGGTTTAACCTTTTACACTCCTATTACTCTCCTACTGACCCTTCATTCTGCTAAAAATTACACAATGGTCAGTGACTTATCTGACTTTACCAAAGTTGCCGTGTTTACTGGATAGCATTAGTAGCTCACTGAATGCTTTCACATGACTTCTGGAATTTCTTGTTGCAATCTTATATATTTTGAAATGTTGAAATGATCAGTCTCCATTTTATCCCACTTCTTTCTCTTTCCATGTATTAGGAGCACACTCCAGCCACTCAACGCCACATCCAACAGCTACTGCAACGCTACAAAGCTGATAAGCTGTTCCAGGTAGTGAGCAGTTTTGCAAGCTATAGGGAAATGGAGCTGAGCCTTAGCCGTGGTGATGTGGTCGCAGTTATCCAGCTTGCGGACACAAAAGGAAACAAAAACCGATGGCTGGTCGACACAGGAGGTATAAGCTATACCCTGAATAAATATATATGGTATAGTGAAACCTTTCATTAATAGTCAGTGGAAACCACTTTGTGGGCTGTGTTTTAAAATACAACAGCCTATGCTGATATGTACTGATTTGTGTTGCAGACATTCAGAGATGTATTATTGTCTTTTGAGCACTAGATGGCGCTGCAGTGCAATTTCATTCTCTATGCTCATGCATGTTTATCCATGATCTTTATGTTTCCTGTTTGTTGATGTATTTCTAAATACATGTATGCAACATCCTTCTAACCAAGTAAAACTTACTTAAGCATTCCTCAAGATTTCAGTGCTTCATCTAAACACATAACAAACAGGTTATGGGCCCAGGCACTGAACAGAGCACTGCAAGTCAACAAATGCTGCATCCAAGCTGGTGAAAGATGTCAAGTAGTTCAGATAAGTTGGAAATTGCAAAGCTCAACAATAGCAACTATCAGCTATGGAAGTTCAAGCTTGAAATGCTGCTAAACAAAGATGACTTATGGCAGGGCTCAAAATTTCAGGTCATGAGCTACTAGCCAGGCCGTAAAAGTTACTCACCACCAGTTGCCCTGCAAAACACAAACACAACCCGCACAATGCGCAGGGCACAGAAGATTACACATACAGCCACAGCACAATGCACAGGACATTATACATACAGCCACAGCACAACGCACAGGACATTACACATACAGTCACAGCACAACGCACAGAACATTACACATACAGCCACAGCACAACGCACAGAACATTACACACACAGCCACAGCACAACGCACAGAACATTACACATACAGCCACAGCACAACGCACAGAACATTACAAATACAGCCACAGCACAATGCACTGAGCATTACACATACAGCCACAGCACAACCCACTGGACATTACACATACAGCCAGAGCACAACGCACAGGACATTACACATACAGCCACAGCACAACACACAGGA
>NW_017306375.1:1239966-1252600 GCF_000935625.1 Nanorana parkeri
ACATACAGCCACAGCACAACGCACAGGACATTACACATACAGTCACAGCACAACGCACAGAACATTACACATACAGCCACAGCACAACGCACAGAACATTATACACACAGCCACAGCACAACGCACAGAACATTACACATACAGCCACAGCACAACGCACAGAACATTACAAATACAGCCACAGCACAATGCACTGAGCATTACACATACAGCCACAGCACAACCCACTGGACATTACACATACAGCCAGAGCACAACGCACAGGACATTACACATACAGCCACAGCACAACACACAGGATATTACATATACAGCCACAGTACAACGCAGAGGACATTACACATACAGCCACAGGACAACACACAGAGCATCACACATACATATACACCCACAACACACACACGGCACCCTGACCCATCTCTATGTCCCCCTCAATTACCTGCTGGGGCCTGACACGAGATTAAGCTAGGTCCCATGCATAGTTATTGCAGCTCAGGCTGCATGAAGGGGACCCGCGGCACCGCAAGCTGCTGGGGCCCCTCCCGTGGTCTGCCAGTCCACCCCAGGGCTTCCCCTGTATTGTGACGTCTGCGCAGTTACGGTGTTCTATCATTCCATCGGACCCGTGACTTTATCGGATTGGGTTAAAGGTACGGGTCAGATGGAATGATAGAACACTGGGACAGACCACGGGACACACAGCAGCAATAAAACCTAACCGACTACCCTCTGTGTGACACACTCACCCACTGCTGTCACGGCTCTGTAAAAGTGAAACTACAGCTCCCAAAATCCTCCGCGCGCAGACTGGAAGTTACGCTGTCAGCAGGAAATAAGAACAGACCTTAGTAAAGATGGCTGCCATCTTTAATATGGGAAGGTAGACGGCTGTGAGCAGCAGCATACGGGCAAGTCATTTGAGATCCCTCCGGGAGTTGGGCACTCGATCCATGACTGAGTGTCTGACTCAATGGCTTCATTTCCACTCGCCCCCACGCAATTTTTACTTGCAAATTGCGAGGGGGCGAGTGGAAATTTTGAGCCCTGACTTCTGGTAAGTACTGAATACAGACAGACCCAGTAATGGACCCGCAGGGGAATTGGACCATAAGAAAAGGCAAACAAAAGCAATTATAAGTCTGCTAG
Organism: Nanorana parkeri; assembly: GCF_000935625.1. Taxonomy (NCBI): domain Eukaryota; kingdom Metazoa; phylum Chordata; class Amphibia; order Anura; family Dicroglossidae; genus Nanorana; species Nanorana parkeri. The sequence goes on from NW_017306375.1 coordinate 1,241,113, forward strand.
TGGGAGATGACTAGCTCATCCACATGAGAAAAAAAAATACAGCTAAGGCCTTGTTCACACCAAATGCAGAGCAGATCCGGTCAGGTTTCTGCACACGCACGCTAGTCTTTTAGATGCGTTTTTGACGCGTTTTTGGCTAAAAAAAAGAAATACAATTTTTAAGTTTAACATGGGCCTTCAGTGCGTTCTAGGCATTTGCATGCATTTTCGATGTGTTTGCAGATCCAGAGCAGATTTTTTTACCTGCTCTGGATCTGCACGCTGCGATGTGAACTGGAGCTAAAAAATACAATAGGAATACATTGGACGCAGTTTTGATCCGGTCTGCACCTGCTCTGCTCTGCACCTGCTCCACGCTTGGTGTGAAGGCGCCCTAAATGTATGTGGACTGCATTGCAGAAACTGCATGAGCTTTCCAACCTAAACAGTAAACTATATCTGCTACGCAGGCTATATAAGATGAGGCTAGAGAAAGGTCAGGGAATGTGTGAACATGTGAATGCCAAGCTGGAAATCATAGAACAGCTACGTGCAATTGGAAAGGAAATTAAGGATAACGACATGGTAGCATTACTGTTATGCAGCCTTTCAGAGTCATACAGTGCTCTTATTAACGCTTTAGAAACCAGACCTGAGCAGAAATTAACACTAGAATACAGCAAAGGAAAATAAGGAAAGAAAATATGCACAATGAAGAAAACTAGAAAGCGCTTAAGGTGCATGAGAGCACAAAGCAAAACATAAAAAGCAGAGCATGTTTTTGCTGTAAAAAGACTGGTCACCTGAAGGACTGTTCAGTCTGGAAAGCCGAGCAGAGAAAGTGAGAGGCACCTACAAGTGAAAGAGCTAAGGCAACTACAAAGGAAACTGCAGGCACATCATGGAGTGCTACCTTTAAAGTGACTCAGAGCAGTATAACACGTGGATGGTGAATTGATGGTGCAACGAGTCACATGACTAGTGATGAGACCTTCTTCACATAAATGGATTTCAGTGCAAATGACAAAGTTTTACTAGCAAAGGGGAAAAGTATTACTGCAGAAGGTAAAGGTCAAGGATTATTGAAATCCTCCTCAAAAATGTACCGTATGCTCCAGACCTAGAAGGAAGCCTTCTATCAGTGACAACCCTTGCTAATAACGGTCTCACAGTTCAATTCCGAGGTGATGAATGTACAATCCGAAACAATAAGGAAATGCTCGCAAAAGGGAATTTGGATGAACACCTATACAGTCTCATCACCGCAGATGAATAGGTCAAGACAGCCACTCATAATCCGCACAACAAATGTATCCATCTATGGCACAGACGACTAGGGCAACGAAACCCAGAAGTCATAAAAGACGTTAAAAAAGATAGGCTTATCAGAAGATACCCAACCGATGGAGCTCATAGACAGTGATGTGTGCGGACCAATGAAAACTCCCACATCAGGCGGGAACAGATATCTACTGACTTTCATTGATGATTATTTCAGGTACACAACAACTTATCTGATGAAGCACAAAAATGAAACATCAGAAAAACCTCAGGAGTGTGTAGCCCTGTCCAGCAACAAATTCCAACAGAAACCAGGAATTATACGTACCCATTGTCTGGCTACCTGATTGGAAAGAAAGCCAGCTCCATGCTCCCTCCATCTTATTATCTACTAGCACAGCATTGTGTTGGAACTCCTGTGACAACTGAGATGGGAAGGCTACGAGTGCAGCATTCCCGTCTCAGTGTTAACACAGAGTAGAGCAGAGAACATCCGTTCTCTGCTCTGCTCCCAGCTCCCTATCCTGTTTTCGGTTGCAACCCACAGGTTAAGAACCGCTGCTGTAGATCCTCAAATAATCTCTGAATTCCTGCTCACCCTATCTTTCTTTCTGGAGGGTGGCTACTTTTGTTCTCCACGGTCCCTGTGTGTGTTGTAAAGTAGCCACCGCTCCAAGCTCAATCTCGTTATGGATTTAATAGATTTGAAATTAATGTCTATCACGGGAGTGAGCTTGGAGAAGGTTTAACTCCTGAGTTTAGTGTCAGTTTAATGCATCTCGGTATTCAGTAACACATACTTAAAGGAGAACTATGGGGTCAGTGTTTTTCCCCATAGTTCTCCTTAGGGTAACGGGAGGACACAAACTAGCGTCCTCCCGTTACCCTAAGCTCAGTATACCGCGAGCTACAGCTCGCGGTATACTGAGACGCCGCACCTGGAGCGGATCCCGACGTAGATGACGGGATCCGCCCAGCTGCGTGAGTGACAGCTGGCTCTGCCTATCTAGAGGCAGAGCCAGCTGTACCCGCCCCCTCCCCCGTCCGTTCCGCCAGTCAGCGCTGGCATATCAGAGCGGGGAATCCAGCCCCTCCCCCTGTCACGGCAGAGATGCGTGACAGGATCGAGAGGTGAGGGAACCCGGTATGTGTTCCCTCACCTCCCGATCTACTGAGCCGACCTGTGACAGTCTCATTGTCACAGGTCGGCTTAGAACTATGAGGTGAGTGGAAATCACTCATCTCATAGTTCTGCTTTAAAGGTCTTTTTTTAAATACAAGTAGGCCTCATTCACACTGCATTAACTGGGCCCATACATGTCTGTGCAGCGTGCACGCATGTATCTGGGCCGTATGACTGCACGCAGCAGCCTGTTCTTCCCAATGGGAGGACGTGGCGGTACGCTGCACATCTGGGTGTCCATGCTTGGACACAGACAGGATCCATCCTGTCTGCATCCAAATATGGACCCCCGGACCCACACGGATGTGCGGTTCCGGTGTGCGTACGGCAGCGTCCTCCCATAGGGAAGAACAGGCTGCTGCATGCAATCGCACGCAGCACCTGTCCCTCCCGGGAATGGTCCGATATGGGTCTGCACGCCACACGGATGTGTACGGCCCGAGTTAACACAGTGTGAATGAGGCCATAGTATAAATACAGAAATTTGACTTTATACAAGCCACTATACAGTAGAGCTCATACTTAGAGAGGTATTAGCAGCACAAGGACCTAATCAGCTGTGCTGCGGTGATCATATGCTAACAAGAAAGTAGAGTGACAGAGGGTTGAGCTCTATGCATCCAAATATGCAAGTAGCAGTATGCTACTCCACCTTTCACTGTCCAGTCACAGGCTGGCGGAAAGAAGAGACCTACTTAACTGCAGCAGAGGAACTTAGGTTTCTCCTCCTGTCACACACAGCTGTGCTGTTTGGCAGAGCTGTGTAAACCCCATTTTAAAGTAAATGCTGTTCTTTTGAGAATGGAGTGAAGAATGTTGAGGATTGTTAAACCCAGAATATGTACATTGTGAGTACTGCTTGAGCAATGGTTTAAATGTTTGTGTTCGTTGTTAAAAGCTGCTGACTGGTGACTATCTCTCAAATGTATATTTACAGACTAATTATTCTCGGTATTTTGGCTGACCTCCATTTTTCATTTTCAAGTTGATAGGAAAAGATCCATATATAATTTCCTTGGCTTATGCCACATATGGTGTATACCTTTGAATTTTGAAGAAAATAAGCAGGCATTTTTACCTTTTTATCACATAGTTCTTTTCAAGTGTATTTTTATACCGCTGTTTGTGGCTACCTGCCCCTCACAGATATCTGTCAGATGACACAAAGAGCAGGCAGAGAAGGTCAGGCAGATCTGGCACTGGAGCCTAATTTGTGAGCCAGAAATGAAGGTCAGAGTAAGTGCTATGTGTGAGAGGAATGTCAGTGTGCCCACAATGTCAGCATGGTCACTTTTTATATCCCTAGAAAAAAAAGCAACAATGAAGCCCTGAATAGTATTTTTATAATTGAAGAATAAGTGCACTTTCATAAAAACATTTCAGAGTCCTCCCTCCCCTCCACAGATTTATACTTACCCAGAGGTGGGCAGAATGGAACAGGGGGCAGAAAAATCTTTATGATAGGAATACATGACAGACAATAGCTTATCTTATATGGATAAAATAGCTAAAACAGTTGAGATACTGTAGCACTACCCGCACATGAACTGCTGGTCTCCTTCCACACTCTTGTGGGGTACCCACCCCATACTGGACCTTTGGAAAATACATACTGGAAAATACAATGAAACACCAATGATTGTCTTTTTGTTGTTTGTTCAAAAGCTTGTGAGAGTTAGGGGAACAGGATACCCCAAAACAGCAAAATATCGTAGGTCTTCTTATGTCAGCAGCAAAAATGGATGGTGGCCATAATTTCTTGGGTAGCAGCCTCCTAGTGATATCAAAGTTGATGGTGGCCCTAATGTTTCAGTAGCAGCCTCCCAGTCACAAATGGAACCTTTACAAGCAACAATTGTGGGCCCTAGATTCTTTGGTAACTGCCTCCCAGTCAGATCATTTAAGTACTTCTATTGGTGCCCTTTGTTTCTTCAGTAGCAGCTCTCCAGAAGGAATTGGTCCTCTGACCTTAGTAAAGTAGCCACAGGTAGCCACAGCCAAAGAGCTGATGAGGTCCCTATGCAATGCCCATTCAGCAGCAACATCCCAAGCTTTCCTGGATATTCGTCAGCATATCAGATTCTTCTGAAGATACTCCAGACAGGCAGCCATGTTCCTGATTTTGCCGGCCCAGAGACAGCCTTTTCTCTAGGGTGATATTCTCTCCAGGCAAAAGCCTGTGAGGGAAGATCCTATAGAAACTTTCTCTCAAATATTTAATCTCACGACACTGGAATAATATATGTTATTAGCACACGACACTGGAATAAAACCCTCAGTGACTGACCAAAGTAGATAAATGATCATAACTCAATAGAGTGTTACTTCTTACCCTAAGAACAAACACAAAGGCCCCAGTCACACTTGCGATTAGGTCTATATGTGAATTCCAGAGGCAAGAATCTGCGGTTTCATTGTTTTGTATAGCCTGAGCAGCAGAAGTTATTAAAATACACCTGTCATTCTTGCAACAGGAATCCTTCCCACTATGTGTCACGGGATTACCTGTCCCTCCTGTGTGCCTGAGACTTGTTTGGCGGGTATTAGGATGGAGAGTGGAGGGACATGAGCTAGCATCTGTATGCTGTTCTCCCCTGTGTGAAGAATGAACCTGGAAGCAACCAGCTGTGATCTCTTCCGGTTTTAGCACTTTTATTTCCCTGCCTTTGTGTTCAGGGATAAAGCTAATTGAGCAAAATCTGTACTCAATTAGCTTCAAAGGAGTGAAAAGTGACATTAGGGGTCTATCAGACCTCTGATGTCCCCTTAAAGAGAACCTGTCACTTGTACTATGCTATCACACAGGGGGTTTATCATCCCCATGTGATATCAATAAAGTTAAAGTAAAACTAAACTCAGGAGCTTAACTTTAAAGCTGTGGCTACTCTGCAACACATACAGGGACCATGAGGAAAAAGATTTTGGTTATTAGTTAAGGTACTTGAATACATTTTTAAGATTTAGGCTCAGTGTCACTTTTTAATTAAAATAGAAAAAGTTTTAAAACGTTTTGCGTTTATTAAAAATGACCCTCAAAACATATTAAAGCACCCACCCCATCCCCACATATATGCACATACAAACATAAACACACGTCAGGGGCATCTGTTACATAGCCCGTATACTGTATATGCAACACTGACAATTCAATATGTAGAACTGATGGATATTAGTAGAATTTGCAATAACCAGGTGCTGTATTTGGTCAACAATTAAGTGTTAACAATAATTGAAGTAATAGGAAATAAATTTAATAGTTAATTGTGTTCAGCATATCAAACGAGTTGGACTGACTTCTGATGTGTATTTTCTCATTTCCATGGCTGTGAATCTGGGGATGAGACAAATGTTTACAAACTTTTATCCCATTAGGTAAACCAGAAAGGTATGACTATAAAGATCCCAAAGGATTATTATCTTTTTTATATTGACACTATTTACACATTCATACCTACTACGTTTTATCCCATTAAGTAAACCAGGAAAGTATGACTATAAAGATCCCAAAGGATTATTATCTTTTTTATATTGACACTATTTACACATTCATACCTACTACGTTTTATCCCATTAAGTAAACCAGGAAAGTATGACTATAAAGATCCCAAAGGATTATTATCTTTTTTATATTGACACTATTTACACATTCATACCTACTACGTTTTATCCCATTAAGTAAACCAGGAAAGTATGACTATAAAGATCCCAAAGGATTATTATCTTTTTTACATTGACACTATTTACTCATTCATAGCTGGAGCAAATTTTGTTAATGCTAAGGACCACTATCATGAAAACCTTATATTGTTCTTCACAGTTTCATGCCGACCAAGATGGCCCAAAAAGTGAAAGGGATTGGAACAAACTAGAACATTTGGCAGGGATTGTAAAATATGATAATCAGGCATATACAGTCTACTTTTATCAAGCACGATGAGCTCATTTAATCAATTCTCTTGTTTATTTTTTGTCTGTGACAGCATCCCGTGGATATGTACCTAGCAGCAAACTGCAGCCTTACCAGGTGGAACAGAGTCCATATCAATTATGTGTTTCAAGTGAGTCAAGCAAGACTTCAGAAATGAGGAGACATTCGGTTACAGCTCAACCAAGTCCCTATCCTTATGTCCCTGTGGACATCCCTGAAGTCTTCCAGGTAGGAATTTAAAGAACCAACCAAAACCAGATAAGAATCTGTACTCGATGTACTAAACATTATCCCCATGCAATAATATGCTGCATTTCCAAAGAATTTCATTATGTGGAACTGCAACACCATATTTTACCAGCAGGTGGAAGTGTGAACTCCAGAACAGGGACATACAGTATTTTGTAGGTTCTAAAAAAAAGACAGGCTGCTGCTGCTTTTATTGTGTTCCTACATAAGGCCCCCTTCACACCTAAGCTGTTTGTCGCTCGTAAATCAGTGGTACAAACAGCTCAACACTAGGAATCCCATTCATGTTTATGACCCCAGTGCACATGTCAGCGTTTTGTCACAGGCAGAAATACGCCTGTTGCCCGAAATACTACATGAGCTACTTTGGGACTGATTTCAGTGCCTTTTGTACCATAGTCTCAATAGAAAATGCTTGAAAAATGTGTGTTGCGAATCTTTGCGTGCGTTTTGCTCATTGACATGAATGTGCCAAAATCTGCTAAAAAAAATACACAACTTAAAACGCGCAAAAAATGTTCAAAGAAAGACGTGTGTAAAACGCTCTGCATAGGAGTCGCTGGGTGTCATAGTAAGAATTCTTCCCCATTCTTCTATAATATGAGCATTAGATTGTGACATTTTTAATTTAGGTATACATGTATAGTGATTTTTTAGTGCGAATGAGACCCGGAAGAGAATGGAAGATCTGCCCAAGACAAGTGAATTTGTCTTTGACAGCTGATATGAACTATTATGATAATAATATTAAATCTGAACTCCGGGCAGATGTAAAAAATGTATTAAAGTGTTGCAGGATAAGCGCTCTTTAAAAGAAGGCACTTATCCCTTTTGTCCGTTTGCCCTCATCTAGCCTAGCACACTCTCCCCCTCCACAGATGCATACCCACCTTGATCTTGTGGCCCTGGCCTCCGGTATTTGTTTATATCCAGCACAGCAAGTGGCTGGATGTACATTCTGGCCATGCCTGCACATGACAGCTCCATAGACTACTTTCATCTTAGACCCCGTTCACATGTAGCGACATACCTTTGCAGCGGCCGGGATAGCGCGACTTTCGGGGAGACGTTCCAGAGACGAGCCAGCGACGGTAGCGCGACCTTCTCCATCGGGCTCCATAGAAAAAAAACAAAATCGCGCAAAATCCGCCGAAAAAAGGGTCTGGTAGAAGCGACTTGCGACCGCGACGAGCGACATGGAGCTAAGACAGCTCCATTGACTATCATTAGCCGGCGACTTCTCGCGATATCGTGCGGCAAAAATGCGCGATATCGCGGCGGAAATCGCTCGATAAGTCGCTACATGTGAACGGGGCCTTAGGGTTAGCTTAGGACAGGGTAAAGGGGCAAAAGGGATAAGTGCGCTTTGTTTTAAAGTGCACTTATCATTTCATAGTATTTTTAAATGCAGCTATTGTAAATTCTGACATCTGACTTTGTTTGAGAGTGTGCAGACATCCCAACTCTCCCGGACGCTCCGGGAGTCTCCCGCTATTGGATAGCGGCTCCTGGCCGCCCGGGAGAGAAACACTTCCTTCCGGAAAGGTTTATCTGCTCGATCGAGCAGATAAACCTTTCCCCGCGATCGTTTTGTTTTCCTTTTCTGACGTCGGGAGCCGCGGCCCGACCGTCAGTCAGAAAAGAAACAAAAAGGCATACGAATCCATAGCTAGATTCCTATTGGCTATATAGCCAATAGCAAACTAGGTAATGTACCTGCCCACTGCTGCTGTCGATCAGCAGAGGGGGACCTGAATTTTTCTAGGGCGGGTGCAATAGCTAGTTTGCTATTGGCTATTGCAAAGTGCAATAGCCAATAGGAATCTAGCTATGCAATCTTATGCCTTTTTTTTATATTCTGACGACTGCAACTATCAGAATACTAAAAACAAAATCAGAAAAAAAAACCTGCAGATAGCACAGGAAGCAATAGCTTCTTTGCTATCTGCCATCATTTCAGGGGGGTGCTCTCTCCCAGCCTCCCTAACCCCCCTCCGCGGATGGGGGGGGCGTAGAGGGCACCTCCCTGAAATGAGAAGGACACCTCCCTGAAATGGCTTCTTTCAGGTTGGGATCCCTGGAGTGTGGGGCTACATTTTAACTTTGACGAAAGCACTGCAAGGGATAGGTGCTCAATTTGGTCTAGCGGCTGAAAAAAAAGCAGATTTACTTACCTAATTCTGGTTCCCTCCTGGCTGCTAGCTCGTTCCCTGCAGCCTCCTCTCCCCCTGGACTCCAGCCAGTCCCCCTGGACTGCTGACGTCATCATGTCTTATGCAGGCTGCATTAGATAGATCTGCATTAGACGTGAGGACGCAGAGGGACATTTTGTAGCAGGAGCGGAGGGGCAGAGAGGTGAGCACTGACCAAGGATCAGGTGTCTATATCTGCTTTATTTGAGTTATTTAGACAAAATACATTTTAAACACTTGAAGTATGGCCCCACTCCTGGATTGATCCCCGACCTACTCTATTCAAATTGAAGACAATTTGGCTTAATTGTAAATCAGATTATCTCTTAAGGTGCCCATACACTGCACGATTATCGTACGAGAATCGCGGGAAATCCCGCAATCATAAGAGAATCGTGCAGTGTATGGAAGGCGTGTTAGCGTTTCTAATGTACGGTCGCACAACTTTTGTATTTCGAGCATGTTGGAAAACCAGCCGAAAATTTTCGGCTGGTTTTTAACATGATCGAGAGACAACTGCCGAACGGGCCGGTGTGCGCACGCGCACACTGCCCGTTCAGCATTGCGGTCATCGGAAGCCCGCCCCTCATGGGGGCGGGCTTGCGATGATCGCCAGTACGATCTGCCTGTCCAAGATGGGCAGATCGTACTTTTTAAAATTACTTTACAACCCTCGCAAGACAAAAGTCTTGCGAGGGTTGTAAAGTGTATGGGCACCGTTAATGTTGTTGAACTTTGATCAGACCTGTAGAGGGTTCCCTTGTGTGCACAAATGTAGTGCCCTCTATATCTCTGTTGCCACCAGTACTAGTTTTCACTTTATTGCTATGTGTGTTTCATTTTTTCAGATGTAAGAGAGCGCTCTATCATGTCTGATAATAAAGATTCCCCAGACAGTAGAAAATGATCTGCCATTTCTAGAGGCTCAGATCCTCAGCAAATCCTTTTTTTCTTCCAATCCACTATTAATTGGGATGCTTTCTACAGGCTGTAAAGGGCTGTGCTTGGAAAGAACTGGTATAGTCTCTGAAGGTCCCCTATAGTGCTATATTAAAGTGAATTAATATATCACATGTACTATTATCATTGACATTCCATGTGTTTGCAGCATTTACAGATTGGTTTATAATTACCCATAGTAAGTGAGATCCAGGAGAAGCAGTGTGTTAGGATTTACGATATGCACTGTGCTAAGGTGTAATGTGCTCACTGCTCAGTAAACATCTGTGTTTCTCAGGAACAATTCTTTTACTGCAGTCCTGTGAATAGGTTTTCCAGCTGCTGTCACAACTGTGACTCATATCCCTGATTATTAGAAAGACAGCAAGTATCAGAAAATAAGCTGAATGTGGCAGGCATCCACTGATTTTGGAGGTTTAGAGGGAAATCCCAGCACTGACCTGCTTTATCTTCAGTCAGAAGCATAGTAAAGTGGATGTAGGATGCCAGATCAGCCATTATAAACCAACATGTAATATGCAGGCTAGGTGGTGCTATTTGTTCATTTGACTGTCCAGAAATGTAAGCATTTATTTGGTGTTGACTGGACACCACTTTATGGCTTCATTTCATTCCCAAGGTAAGATCTCCTCATTGTGTTCTAGACTTACAGAGCTGAGTAAAGGAACTGTATGCCATGTGCATGGTGTAAATTGTACACCATACACATGGCATTCAGTTGCTTTACACACACACACACACACACACACACACACACACACCAGTACAAATATACTGTAAAACATGGGTAGCCAAACTCCGGCCCTCCAGCTGTGGTGCAACTACAATCCCCATGAGGCATTGCAAGATTCTGACAGCCACAGATATGGCTCCCGGAGGCCAAGGCATCATGGGATTTGTAGTTTCACCACAGCTGGAGGGCTAGAGTCTGGCTACCCCTGCTGTAAAACAATAAATGTGATCTCAGCAAGGGACAGACACAAGGGTATTACAATGCCAGCATCCTTGAGTGATAATAGAATCTGATTGTTAATTAAACTTACTATTTTTTTATTGCAGGTATTTATATAGCAGCGACAATTATCACAGCGCTTTACATAATTGCACATTCACATCTGTCCCTGCCTTCAAGGAGCTTACAATCTAAGGTTCCTATCTCACATACATACAGGGCTGATTTAGACAGGAGCCAATTAACATTCCAGCATGTCTTTGCTTCAAACATGGATACGTCACTTGTAGAATTGTAGCTGTTGTGCTCTGCATAATCTGGACATTTGGGTTGGCCAGTGACAACTCAATAATTACAATTTGAGTCTCCAGGTTTGAGTACAGCTGCCTCTTGTCAGACTGTTTCTGGTTTCCAAAGGGTGATAATGAGTACCCAAGGCAGTTGGAAGTGGTTTTTATTATACAAGGAGAATTTTTAGTCTTTTGAATATTTCCCAGCTAGCAGACCTTATTTTTTCCTCTACTACAGAGTGGAAGTTCTGGCACTTAGGTCATTTCTTTAGAATGTGCAGGTATCGCCTACCCATCATCGTTACAGTTTGGGATGCCCGAGTTAGGTTATTCACTATGCTTGTGACTAAACATAGGGAGATAGTTTATTAAATTTAATTGTGTGATGATAAAATAAACATGATATACCCCCGCCTCTGATTTAGGCTTCTTGGGGAGGGAGGAGGGGGGGGGGGGGACTAACAAACAAGATCA
>NW_017306375.1:1252643-1297583 GCF_000935625.1 Nanorana parkeri
GGGGGGGGGGAATCAGAAATCAGATTAGAACACCTTATCTGATCAGTACTGTTTTTACTTTAGGACCACAAGTGAACAGCACAAATGTCTGAGGGAGTTCAAGTCTTGCTTGTGCATCCAGCTGCCCTCTGCCTTCTAACTTTGTGTAGCTAATTGTGTAGCTCCAGTTATGTGAAGTCTGTATGAAATATCAGAATGGTTTGTAAAAAGATAAAAGGCGTTGACATTGAAACCAAAACTGGAAGAGAGAGAAATGATTTGAAATGATTTGTTTCCGAAGTTAAAGGATAAGTATTAGGAGAGTAAAATATACTGTCACGTGCCGGCTTCATATACCAAGAGCTGAGCTATCATGAACTGCAGTCACCACTCCCCGCAGGGATTCCCCCTTCCCCTCTCTGTTCCTCCAGCCCTCATTGGAGGGACAGACAGGGGATGGGGTGGGTACAGCTGGCTCTGGCTCTAGAGAGTCAGAGCCATCTGTCAATTAGGCAGCTGGATGGATCCCAACAATACTGTTAGGATCCTTCCCGGCTGCAGCACATTGTGGACAGTAGCGTCCTATATGCTGACTTTGGGTCTCAGGAGTAGATTAGTGTGTGTACTCCTGTGACCCAAAAGAGAAGCAAAGCCAAAAAAAGGTCTGGACTTACTTTCCTTTTAAAATAAACACATTTTTGTTTTTATTTTTCCATTTTATTTCCTATTCAATGTAAATCCTAGCATATGCTTACTTTACGGCTCATTCACACCATCTGCGTTCAGGCTGCGCTGGCAATTCTTTCCAGCGCTGCCCGAATGCAAGACAAGGCTATTTCTCTTAACATGGGTTGTTATAGTTCACACCACTGCGTCCCGGGGGGGAGGGGGTGGGGGGTGCACCTAAAAGAAAATATGTCATGCAGTACAACCATATTTCACCACTGTGAGCCCATTGAACTTGGGACATTTTAATAAAGTCCTAACAAAAAAACGAAGAAACAGTGCAATGCGGCTCGATCGAATACATCGGCACTGTCCGGGCACATGCATGCGGTTGAGCATGGCTGCTGGTGTGAAAAAGCCCCAAAACCTCTTACTTATTTATCTTACAAGAACAGGTACGGCATTTATTTTCTAGTTACTATCTTTGAACAATACATTTAAATGTAAAGAACATAATGTACATTTTATATAAGTTATAGAGAAGCTGAGTCATGCAAAGTCAGCTTGGTTATATCACCCAGTAATGTGACCAACTTGCAAAACAACAAATATTTTTAGACATATTTACTAAAGCAGCACAACGAGTAATTATGGTGTACACAGTGCACTAACATGTAGCATTGATCATTCCCAAGGTGCACGTATCTACAGCAAACACATAAATGACCTCAGCTAAATTAAAATGTGTCTATACCCAAAACTGCCAAAGTATACTACTTCCTGTTTTAGTTTTATTACTTCCTAGTCCTACTTTTCTACTTGTGGACCATTTCTCTAGTTCCTGGACAGCGATGCCGATGCTTCATCAGCATCTCTGTCCAGGAGAAAAATTTTACAACATGTTCCTTCAAATTTTTTCATCACTGATTGAAATCGATCATTGGTTTGACCCCATCAACAATCTGAAAGGCGAACAAAAATCTATTTCATTCATTCAAAGTTCTAACCGTGTATACCCCACTTTTGTTGCTCCTGTACAGCAGCACTCGGACTGAGAGAGTGAGGGGCTACATTTTAGCTTTAATTGTTGAAACAGAATATCCTAAACCTAGTTAGAGAAATTGCAGTGTCATAGTAAAAATTAGAGGATAATCAGAATCTCAGACAGCATTGCCCCTGCAATGGATTGATCCCTGACCTACTCTATTCAAATTGGAGACAGTTTGGCCTAATTGTAAATCAGATTATCTTTTAATGTTGTTTAGCTTTGATCAGACCTGTAGAGGGTTCACCTGTGTGCACAAATGTAGTTCCCTTTTTACAGGGGCATCTATACATTTTTCGCCCACTGAGGCGACCAGTGTGGGGGTGTAGTTGGGGGCGGCAGGTTGGTGCATGATACTGCAGCGGAGCGAGGGTGATGTTGATGGTACCTCTGTCTGGCATCCCCCCAGCTGACTTCACTGGTTGCCAGGAGCTGAGTGGGATGACAGTGGGTGGCAGGTGCAAAGAGATGCCAACTAAGGCACAGCATCAGGCTGCCTCATTATAGGGATAGCCCTGCCTGTATATCTCTGTTGCCACCAGTACTACTTTGCACATCATTTCTATGCTTGTATAATTTTTTTCCAGATGCAAGAGAGAGCTCTATCATGTCTCGTAGTAAAGATTACCCGGACTTTAGAAAAAGATCTGTCATTTCTAGAGGCTCAGACCCTCAGCAAATATTTTTTTCTCCCAATTCACTATTGATTGGTAAGCTCTCTACAGGCTGTGTGGGGGGCTGTTCTGGAAAGAACTGTTATAGCCCCTGAAGGTCCCCTACCGTGCGATATTAAAATTAATTAATATATTACATGTACTGTTATCATTGTCATTCCATTCAATGTGTTTACAGCATTTACAGCTTGGTTTATAATTACCCTTAGTAACTGAGATCCAGGAGAAGCAGCGTGTTAGTATTTAAGATATGTGACTCATTTTCCTGATTATTAGAAAGACAGCAAGTATCAGAAAATAAGCTGACTGTGCCAGCCATCCACTGATGACTGGGCAGGCTTGCTTTTAGAGGTTTAGAGGCCAGATGCATAGTAGAGTGGATGTAGGATGCCAGATTAGCCATTCTAGTCTATGTTCCCGCTATGTCCGGACCAGATCTGGAGCAGATCTGCAAATGCAGTGCAGTGTTCATTTTTGCCGTGCTCTGTTTTTTTTTTTTGTTCGCTTAAAATGGACATTTGGGTGCAGTGCATTGCGTTCTAGTGCATTTGTGTGGATTTTTTTACATGCGCTCCAGTGCGTTCCAGGAAAAATTATACTCACCCGAACCTCAGAGCCGGCCAGCTGTCACGGTGTTTCCTCCAGCCTTTCTCCTCCTCAACATCGGAATGTTCCACAGCATCCTCATATTTATGCACAGTGTATAGAAGTGATGATTTACTGGATCTTAGACCACTGCAGAGGAGGGGAGAGAGAAATTCCAGGAACCGGTCATAAAAGAAGCCAGCTCAAAGCTTTGGGTGAGTACATCTTTTTTCTAGGGATGCACCGATATATCGGCTGCCGAAACACATCGGCCGAACAAATTGCACTTTTGGCAGAATGCAAAAAGTGCAATTTTCCTGCCGATTTCCTCCCTGCTGGCCGCTGCTCTGTGTCCCAGCGGGGAGGAGAGAAACTGTGATAGCTGAGTGCTGCGGGACAAGAGCACTGTGAGGGGTCGGTGTCTCCTCCCACACCGCTCAGCCTCCTATCACAGTCCAGCAGTGCGGTGTGGGGCCGGAGACAGGCTGCGCTGTCACAGGAGTCTGAGCTCTCCTCCCTACATCGCTCGCTCAGCCTCCTGTGACAGCTGTCAGAGAGGAGAGCAAGGTACAAACACTCAGCGATCAGAGATCGATGAGTGTTTGTAGATAATTGAGGACATGGTATGTGTACTATATCCTCAATTATGAATGAATGGGAGTGATCTGCATCACCTCCTGTTCATTCATAGTTGTGGTTATAGTAAACATACCATGTCCTCATGTTATCAATGAACAGGAACACTCGTAGAGGATTCCTGTTCATTGATAACAGGGGACACAGAAAAAGAGATTGAGGACTCTGTGTCCTCAATCTCTTTTTCTATTTCAAAAGGGAAATATCAGGGGTCTGTTTAGACCACTAATATTTCCCCGAAAACCCCAAAGAGTAAAGTAAAAAATAAAAATATGTAATAAAAAATGAATTAATAAATAAAAATTAAAAAGTTTATAAAAAAATTAATAAAAATAAAATATTTGAAAAATTTGAAAAAAAATTTGAAAAAAATTGACACTGCAAGGTTTTATAAACAAAATCCTGGCGTTCTTCTTTAAAAGAGAAGTATTGGTAGAGAAAAATATACTCTTCCCAATTGTTTTGGGCTGGTGTGGGACACTGCATCTGTCACACACCGGCTCCATATATCAAAAGCTAAGCGATCACAAATCACAGTCACCACTCTCCGCAGGGATTCCCCCTTCTCTCTCTGTTTTTCAGCACTCATTGGAGGGACAGACAGGGGAGGGGGCAGGCACAGCTGGTTCTGGCTCCAGATAGGCAGAGCCAGATGTCAATTAGGCAGCCGGTTGGATCCCAACAACATTGTGGAGAGCCTTCCTGGCTGCAGCGCGGCTCTGCCCTGTTAAGATATAGTGAACAGTAGCCCTCTATATTCTGACTTTGGGTCACAGGAGTAGATTAGCAAATGTACTGCTGTGGCCCAAAAGCGAAGCAAAGCCAACAAAGGTTTGACATTTTTAAAATGTCTTTTTTTTCCATTTTCTTTCCTATACAGGGCAAGTCCTAACATATGTTTAAAAAACTATTTCTCTTACAAGTACAGATAAGAAATGTGTCTTCCAGCTGCTATCTTTGAACAATACATTTTGATGCAAAGAACAATTAAAAAGTTTATAAAAAAATTAATAAAAATAAAATATTTGAAAAATTTGAAAAAAAATTTGAAAAAAATTGACACTGCAAGGTTTTATAAACAAAATCCTGGCGTTCTTCTTTAAAAGAGAAGTATTGGTAGAGAAAAATATACTCTTCCCAATTGTTTTGGGCTGGTGTGGGACACTGCATCTGTCACACACCGGCTCCATATATCAAAAGCTAAGCGATCACAAATCACAGTCACCACTCTCCGCAGGGATTCCCCCTTCTCTCTCTGTTTTTCAGCACTCATTGGAGGGACAGACAGGGGAGGGGGCAGGCACAGCTGGTTCTGGCTCCAGATAGGCAGAGCCAGATGTCAATTAGGCAGCCGGTTGGATCCCAACAACATTGTGGAGAGCCTTCCTGGCTGCAGCGCGGCTCTGCCCTGTTAAGATATAGTGAACAGTAGCCCTCTATATTCTGACTTTGGGTCACAGGAGTAGATTAGCAAATGTACTGCTGTGGCCCAAAAGCGAAGCAAAGCCAACAAAGGTTTGACATTATTTCATTTTTAAAATGTCTTTTTTTTCCATTTTCTTTCCTATACAGGGCAAGTCCTAACATATGTTTAAAAAACTATTTCTCTTACAAGTACAGATAAGAAATGTGTCTTCCAGCTGCTATCTTTGAACAATACATTTTGATGCAAAGAACATAATGTACATTCTATACAAGTTTTAGAGAAGCTGAGTCATGCAGTCAGCTTGGTTATATCATCCAGTAATGTGACCAAAATATGTTTTCAATGCTTCAGCTAAAGACTGTGAGATTCATGTCGCCTACTAGCAAAACAACAAATATTTTAGACTTATTTACTAAAGCAGCACAAAGAGCAGTTTATTGATATTTTAAATCTTTATACCAAGACAATAAAGAACAATAACATAGAGGAAACAGTGGCCCAGGCTCTATGTTATCAGAATAACAAAGGGAACAAGAATATATAACAGAAACAGAAACCAATATAAACACCGGTATGAAGTGACATATAGGCAATAACCAGTAATGCTACACAACATTGAAGAAGTGATGTGAAGTGAAATACTAGTAGGGGGCAGTGTCCCAACACTAGGGGGGAACAGAGGATAATACGGACATAATACCGCTACCCAATTAGTATATATTTACGTACAAACACATCTCCTGAGATCTTTATGTCCGGGAAAGTTGCCTACTACAGTACATGAGAAAATATCACCCAACTAGAACATACAAAGTACAGACATACAAAGGACTGAGATCGCTTGTAAGCTTGGAAAGAGAAAAATGGAAAAGTAGAGAGAAAAAGGGGAGGGAGGAAAAGAAGAGAAAGAAAAATAAAGGGAGTGGAAAGGTGAGACAAGCGTTCCCACTAAATTCCCTTCATGGTATAAGACCCCCCTCTCTCCTCCTAACAGGGGGGATCCGAAGCACGAATTTTATCCCAAGTACACTGACCACTTCAGCATACTCTAGAATTCCTATGCCTATGGTCAGGGCGCTAAGGCCCAACTACATCCCTCTCTGAGTCACAGTATCAACATAATATCAACATAAGCAGTACATTCATCAGTTGTCTTGCACTGTATCCAACACACGTGGTTGTAAATTTGGCCAGTTTGTCACGGGAGATGTAAATGAATTTTTCCATATCCTGGACTTTGTTAAATCTCTTAAACCACTCATCCACTGAAGGGACCCGTAGGGAATGCCAATGGACAAGACCCAGTCAGGTTTTAATGCTCTCTGGAGCTCCATTAGAGAATTTCCAATCATATTCTGTTCTGGGGACAACAACAGGAAGTGAGGAAAAAATCTGTTACAGGGAAACAGACAACAATAAAAAGCTGGCAGATGTTCTAGCATTTCCTTCTTATCTTGCTGCTAGAGAGATTTCCCCGCACCTCCTGTTCTGGGGACAACCTTTTGCCAGACAGGAAGTAAAGAAATCTTACTAACGGATCTTCTTATGGCAGCAACACCTGACAGAAGTCTTTCCACACACTAAAACTAATATCAATGCTTTTGTTTTAGATACATTTTAATAATAGTGATATGAAATCATATTAGATGTTTCGGAGTACTGCACTATTGCTCCCTGCAATGCCTAATTAAATGAGCCTACACATGTTAATTATGTCACTTCAGACAAATAGCTAAAAACAAGATTTAAATACATGCAAGCTGCCAAAGTAATATACTACTTTCTGTTTTAGTTTTATTGCCTCCTAATAATTTTTTCTACTTGTGGACCATTTCTCTACTAACTGGACAGAGGTGCTGGAAGGAAAGGAAAGTGACCCAATGAGATGCCCCCTTGAGGCAACCAACTCAGGCTGCCTCAAGATAAGGATAGCCCTGCCTGTATATCTCTGTTGCCATCAGTACTACTTTTCACATAAATTCTATGCTTGATTCATTTTTTCAGATGTTAGAGAGAGCACTATCCTCTCTCATAGTAAAGATTCCACAGGCTGTAGAAAATGATCTGTAATTTCTAGTGGCTCAGATTTTTTTCTTCCAATCCACAATTAATTGGGATGCTTCTACAGGCTGTGAAGGACTGTGCTGGAAAGAAATGGTATAGTCCCTGAAGGTCCCCTACAGTGCTATATTAAAATGAATCAATATATCACATGTACTGTTATCATTGTCAATCCATTCCATGTGTTAGCTGCATTTACAGATTGGACTATAATTACACTGACAGAGCTATTCACTAAAGGGTGAAGAGCTGGAGAAGGAAGAAGTAAACAATCTAGAACAACATTGCTGAACTGGAAAGTGAGCTGAATTGGAGAATTTTTCCAAATCAGCTATTTTGTCTTAGATTGTTCACTTCTCCTGTCTTCACCAAACTCTTCACCTTTTAGTAAATAGACCTGTCAGTAACTGAGATCCTGGAGAAGCAGTGTGTTAGGTTTTAATATATGCACTGTGCTAAGGTGTAATGTGCATGGAGTGAAACATGGGACCCTCAGCAAGGGGCAGACACAAGAAGATTACAATGGCAGTATCCTTGAGTGATAATATAACCTGGCTGCTAATTAAACTTACTATTTGCCTCAGAACATGGATACTTCACTTGTAGAATTGCAGGCATTGTCCTCTGAATAATCTGGACATTCAGGTTGGCCATTGACAGCTCAATAATTACAATTGAGTCGCCAGGTTTAAGTACTGTTTCCGCCTATCAGGCTGCTTCTGTTTTCCAAAGGTGATAATGAGTACCTCAGGCAGTTGGAAGTGGTTATTATCATGCAAGGAGAATTTGCAACCTTTTGAAGATCTCCCAACAAGAAGACATGATCCTTTCCTCTAATACAGAGTGGAGGACATTATCATAGTGCTGCAATTGTACCACTGTCACTGCTGAGCAATTATCTTAACAGGTCCTGGTGCTTGGGTCCTTTTTTTAGAATGTGCAGGTATCTCCTGTCCATCGTTGTCAAAAGACTGGGCTAACCATGTAATTCACTATGCCTATGTACATACAGAGATACATTTTTTATTAGATTTAATTGGGTGTTGATATGTATTCTCTTACAAGTACAGATAAGGAATGTGTCTTCAGTTACTATCTTTGAACAATACATTTTAATGCAAAGAACATAATGTACATTCTATATAAGTTATAGAGAAGCTGAGTCATGCAAAGTCAGCTTGCTTTTATCTTCCAGTAATGTGACCAAAAGATGTTTCCAATGCTTTAGGTGAAGACTGGGAGATGCATGTTACCTACTCGCAAAACAACAAATATTTTAGACGTATTTACTAAAGCAGCACAAATACCAGTTATGGTGTACACAGTGCACTAACACGTAGCAGTGATCATTCCCAAGGTGCACGTAAATTACCTCAAATAAATTAAAGTGTGTCTATACCCAAAACTTTTTTTAGTGTTTTGTATAGATTAGGGAACTGTTAGAACCCCTGTCTGGTTTTATGCTCTCGGGGGCTCCATTAGAGAATTTCAGATCTGTTCTGGAGACAAGAAGAGGAAGTGAGGGAAAATCTGTAACAGTGAAACAGACAACAATAAAAACTGACATGTTCTAGCATTTGTCTTCTAATCTTGCTGCTAGAGAGATTTCCCCTCACTTCCAGCCCTGAAGATAGTCTTTTGCCAGACAGGAAGTTAAGAAATCTTAGTAAGGGATGCTCCAATGGGAGAAACACCTGACAGGAGTCTCAATCTTTCCCCAGACAACTGAAACTAATATAAACACTTTTGCTTTAGATACACTTTAACTACAGTAATGTGAAATCGGATTGGACAGTTTGGGCTACTGCACTATTACCAATGCTCCCTGCAGTGTCTTATTAAATGAGTCTACATATCATCACGTACCTGGTAGAGGACTGATTTAGATGAGGAGGCCTCCCTTGTGGCTCTTGTCTCACACCCCTGGAAGTGGGGACAGGGAGCGAGCAGACACAGAGGAGCGCGGGTGCCAAGGTGTTCAGGCCCAGTGCCCGGCAGAGTCCAGCAACAGGTTCCCTGGGAAGGGTAGACAGAGCTTGTAGACAGCTGAGGGATCAGCGTGGTGGCAGCAGAAACTGGAGCAAAGTCAAACAAGCCAGGGGTCAAAGCCACACGGTCAGCACGGTACAAAAGGAGCAGGCAGAGGCAGAATCCAGGAACAAGCAGAGGTCAAGGGCTGGCAGCAATCAGTCGAAGCCAAAGCAATCCGGGTCAAGGCAACAGGCACTCAAACTAGAAGGAACATAGGAGCACAAGCTGAAAGACCGTTCAGCACTGATATGTTGCGTGCACACTAGCGCATGTTTCTCGATAATACGGAAAGCACGCGAACCTCCGGCTATAGCCTTACGCATATGTTAATTACGTCACTGCAGACAAATAGCTAAATGCAAGACTCAAATACATACAAGCTGCCTAAGTATTCTACTTGCTGCTTTAGTTTCCATGTTTTACTTTTCTACCTTTGGACCATTTCTCTAGTAACTGGACAGAGGTGATGATGCTTTTTCATTGTGGCATAAGTAGGCAGGAGGTAGAACATAGAATACTAAATTGCAGAAATAAGTGTGTCACCTGCCTCACTGTGCAGTGTGGTAGACTGACTGAACAGGACTGGAAATCTTTTGGTAGGTAAAACAGTAAAGGTGTATGCATTTAAACGTATAAACTATATTTGGCTGTTTGCCTGGAGTTTTGCTTTAAATTCATCAGCTATTTGCTGTTCACATTGCTTGGATATAAGTGTTGCAGCTTCATATGTCTTGAAAAGATTGATACCATTATTTGTCTTTATTGTCTCTCTAGCTTTGGGGCAGAATTGGTAATTATGGTGGAGATATGTTGCCACTTGAGTAATAAGAAGAAGCCAGCATGTAATTCAGGTTAGCAGGAACCACACACGGACTGTTTTCTATAAAGTTGACCTTAATGCAGATAAAGCACAGTCACTGCTGTACTGGCCACTTAGGAGAAAACATATTTTGGATTCAAGTGTCAGAAACGTGTTGCACACAGAAGTTGACAGTATGACAATGTTTGCTTTAGGCTATCTTGTTTTGTACTTGTGTTGTCTGTGGTGACCAATGAGAATGGACAGAACCTGCAAACCCTTGGGAATTACAAAGTACAGATGGCAGAAAGAGGGAAAATATTCTTCACACTACATACTTAATAAATATGTATTAGAACCCTTTCACACGGCATTCCGATCAGTTCTGCCTGTCAGTTTTTCAGGCAGATCTAAGCAGAAGTCCAATGTTATTCTATGGGCAGCCGGATCTAAACAGACAGGCATCCAGTTACATCCGATTACCCCCCGAAAGTCCAATATAACAAACGGAACAAAGGTCTGTTTCATCAGACCTGTTTATGCCGGATCAGGGATAATCTGAATCCCCATAGACCAACATGGGTCTGGTTACATTTATTCCGAACTGCTCAGATCAGCGTGGGATCCATGTATGGATCTCCTCCTGATCAGAACTAAAGGCGCCCATGTGAAAGGGGCCTTAAAGTGAGAAGGATCGTTGCTACATATAGCAATTGCTTATTTTTTTACTTTTCAAAGTAACAACTGCTTATTGTTAATAGGGATGAATAAACTGGGCAAAGTTCATTGGGAGGTCTGCAAACCCTGAACATAGGGCCAAACCTTATTGAAGTTTATGGGAGTTGAATCGTTATTTTATTCTGGCTTTTCTAGGTTAATTTGTAGGTTATCATTAAAAAAAATGGCATGGATAGCTGGTCACTGCCATGGGAGGTCAGTGGGGAGAGGGTCTATTCATGAGACTTAACAGGCTTGTTGAGAATACACAAATCTTTTAAATAAATTAATTGGGGATGCCTTAAAGTGTAGTTCCACTTTTGCAGCCAAACTGGAATAACATCTACTTTATATTTGTTATATGTTCCTATTTACATAGCATTAAACCCAGGAAATAAATCATTAAATTGCATTCAAGTACTTTAACTATTAACAAAAATGTATCTTATTTGGGTATCACTCAGCTGTAGATCCTCAAATCATCTCTGAATTGGTGCTGACAGTGTCCTTACTTTTGGAGGGTGACTACCTTTGTTCCCCATGGTCCCTGTGTTTGTTGTAAAGTAGCCACCACTCCAAGCTTGCTATCGTGATAGACTACAATCTCATGTTTAGTTAGTTAATTTGAATTGAGATTGTAGTCCATCACAGGAGCGAGTTTAGAGCGGTGGCTACTTTACAACACACACAGAGACTATGGAGAACAAAAGTAGCCACCATGTAAATGGTAGGACAGTGTCAGCATGAATTTTAGAGATGATTTGAGGATCTACAGCTGAGTAATGCACAAATAAGATACAGTTTTGTTAATAGTTAACAATGGATGC
This sequence comes from Nanorana parkeri, assembly GCF_000935625.1. Classification (NCBI taxonomy): domain Eukaryota; kingdom Metazoa; phylum Chordata; class Amphibia; order Anura; family Dicroglossidae; genus Nanorana; species Nanorana parkeri. Next base: position 1,264,090 of record NW_017306375.1, read on the forward strand.
TAATCACTTACAAAGGTGGAAATGGACTTTAAACACTGTCTGTCCTAACAAAGTGTTAAAGCCTTCCAGGCATTGTATGTTAATAAAAAAAAGCTCAGTCTGACCCTCAGTCTGACACTATAGTTTTACTTTTAAACTGCTCAGAGTAGCTTGGAATCTGCAGAAAGGCCTTCATCAAGAAATACAGTATCTAAAAATTCTTACAAATTATTTTTAGGTGTGCTGTGTGAATAGAAACACCTAAAAAATATATTGTGGGGTTTTCTAAAATTTGACTGCAAAAGTGGAATTATACTTCAAAACTGCATGAGAAGTTATGTCATAGTACGATGCAGTGCTTTAAAAGTGACATTTTAAAAAAGGGGGCAGTATGGGGTTCCCCTAAATTTAAAACCAGTCCCTTATCCAGGCATGTAGCCTGGGTAGCCAGAAAAGGGGGGGCAGGGAGCGTTCACCCCCTTTCTGAACTATACCCAGCAACCCACTGCACCACAACCACCACTACCGACTCAAAAAGCAATCTGTGTATACACGACTGGACCGATGTAAGCCAGGCTCAGGAGAATGTCCCAGAGGACCGAACCACAACCCGCAGGGTGAAAGGGATAGGAGTGATAGCCACAAAGGTCCCTATGTAAGCTATACTCCTAGACCAAAAAAGGGAGATAATACATAGGGGGTTATTCACTATGGAGCCAAAGTATACAGCCGTAGCTTTGGCTGATCCTTTGGCTCTCTTTGGCCATGATTTCTGATTCAAATTTGCTATGTCGGGTGGAGGTTTGCTAGGGTAGGGATGCAAATGTCCTAATAACTTACGTTATACATATTATGTAATGTTTTGTTGAAAAATAATAAGCACCATTGAAACTAGAAAAAAAGGGGGGGGGGCAGAGTGGGTTCAGTCCAAAATTTAAACCAAACCTTTATCTAGGCAGCCTTGGTGGCTAGGAAAGGTAGGGCAGCAAGTGTATACCTCCCCTCCCTCCTTTCTGTACCATACCAGGCCACATGCCTGTCAACATCAGAAAAGTACTTGCTGTCCCCCTCCCCAAACCCCCTCATCCTCTTGGGGACTGAATGTGGGGGGTGTGAAGAGGGACCTATAGGGGTCTAGAAGCCCCTTTAGGAAAATAGAACCCCCAGATATACACCCACTACCCAGGGTAATGAGTACAGTAGTAATAGTAAATAAAGAATCCCACTCCATGACAAAGTCCTTTAATTAAAAATAACATTCCCCCACCACACGAAAAAAATGAAAACTATATCCCCTGATTTAAATCGATCATCAGTCATATTGTCCAGCGATGTAAATTCCGCCACCCAACATGGTTTCCCTACCGCCACGATGATGTTGCTCCACTGCACTACCACCACAAAATTATAGAATTTCTGGAGCTACTGGAATGTAAACAAGAGGGCCTGGGTGACATCACTGATCAATATGTTCATGGCCATATTGGAACAATGACATCACCTGAGATCCCAGGCTGCTTTGTTTACATTCACCAGCAAGGAACTCAAGGTGGGTGAAATGGCCAGATATGGTTAGTTTGTTTAGTGGTTCGCTGTACTGCAAACAGGCTGGGTTTGGGTCGAACACGAGTACAAAGCTCATCCCTAATTGTTAAAGACTTTGTAAAACAAGCTTTACACTTTTGGATAGGCTTCTTTTTATACATTTTCAGTAACAGCATGTGTTTACTTCTCTGACAAAGCACAGCATGTGTTAGCTAAAACCCCCACTAATCTTCTGGAAATGCTTCCATAAAAAATTTTAGAGGTATATTTATAGCACATGCATAAAAATAATGCCAACTGTTCACAATGAAAAGGGATACGGTTAGTATTTCACTGATATCCAATCAGAAATGAAATGTCTATTTCCGGTGTCAATACATATGTAAATTATGTAATATAATAATGGCAATTTCTTCCCTTTCAGATTGTTGCCGGATACCCATTCACGGCTCGTAGTAATTATGAGGTCAGCATTATGGCTGGAGACCCTGTGAAAGTTCTGGAGCCACATGACAAAGAAGGACGCCCTGAATGGAGCCTGGTGGAAGTGAGCGGACAGAGGGGCTATGTACCCTCTAACTACCTAATCAGAGTAGCTGTGCAGGCAAACCGCAGGCCATAATTGGCCAATCACCCACATATAAGCTAATACTACTGTGAATCCTGAAAAAGAGGAGGTACACTACTACCAATCCCCTACACCCCCCCTCCCCTTCCAAGACCATGACTACTTGAATAGCGCTTTCCATGTCTCATTTTACTGTGATTTCGCAAGCATTCAGCAAACTGCTGTATATAAATGTGTGAGCAGAAACGTATCGTATACTTGCTTGCAGTTAAGAGTTAAGTAAAATAATATTGATTTTTTGCAATGTTGTCATCTTTACCAGAATACACAGAAGACTTCATATAATAAACATGCCAACTAAGCAAGCTTCATTTGTTGCAGACTCTGTTTATTGTAAATAGCTGGACTTTGCCCTGCTCTGCTACATACTATCTCCTTAAAGTGCTGATTTTTCAAAGCTGAATGCTTGTGGGAATTTGCAATGTGAGTGTGAAAGATTTTGCAATGTGAGTTTATATAATTTTTTTTATTAATAAACTAAAATGTAACTCTTAGTCCTTAATAGAGGATCATGACTATATCAGTTTGCTGGCTGCAAATATTTCTGTACTGTAAAGCCAACTGAAAGCAAGATTATTATAGGATGGAAAATATAGAAAACATGTTTGATATGTTAACAATCATGGAAGAAGGAATTTTATTAAGCAGATTATCTATCGATAGCCTTATAGTGAAGTAGGCCATAGCATGAGATTTGAGTTCAGAGTGGTCAAGTCAGTGAAATGATTTTAACTGGCAGCTCACTGGTGAGCTGGTCCTTAATACTGGAGACAACAGTGCCACATTCTCTGCAGCATTCCCATGTGGGCCCAGGGAAGCTTAATGGCACATTCCAGGGGACGTGACCTTGATTCTCTGGGCTCATAGGAAGTGGGTTTCAATCAAGTTGGGCATCAATTAACCCAGAAGAAGCCTGCTGCTGGACTTTAAAGCAATGAGTCTGTGGGGGACAGTGCAAGAATTACAATGCGTATTGCAGCGAAAGCAGCTTTTTTAGGGCCTGGGCAATTTTATTTTAAATACCTAAAAGCTAGATTGCGGTTTTTGATTATTCCTTAACCAGAAACGTAACCTTTACCTGACCTTAAAAATTGATCCTATGCCCAACCTTAACACTTGACCCAAGCCAGCCTAAGCCTTAAGCTAACCCCTAACACTAAATTAACCCCTAAATATATCTATATTTACCTTATTAGTAGCTGAAAATACACAGTCCCATACCTACATCTCAGTGGCAAGATAACAGTACCAAAAACAATTGATTTGCATGGCGGGAGCTAACAACTTACCTACATCTACTAGGAGCGGTTACATTGTACATTTTCACCCATCTAATTAATAGATAACTAATGTAGCTTTTTCTTTGGTGCACTGGAGGTGCGGAAGAGAAGGTGCCCATTCCCTCCCATCTGGTGTTTTCACAGAGTGGTTCCGCTCGGAAGTACACACTCGGTGCTAAAGAACATAGAGGGGGGTGTCAACATATTAGAGGGCATGCCTTCTATATACAGATATCACTCTGTATGCATGGTGCACCTTGTGTGGGGGCAGACATACTTTTTTTTTTTTATTAAACAATAACATTAGAAGAAAAACTTTGGTATTACTTTTTTTTTTTGCTAGGAAAATATATCCAGGAAAAGAAAAACTTTAATACTGGGGGAATTCTGTTTATAGAAACATACGTTGTGGCAGCCACTGTAATACTTGCAATAAACTTTCCTTGCATACCAAACTAGACTGTTCTGTCTCCCATTATCCGAGTTGTAACAAACACAGACTCACTGTTTACCTGTAACTGTGTACAACATTGTAATAACTATTGCTACTGTAGACTCTTATATTTAGATAAGCTGTATTCTTATTAACAAAGATTGCTGTGGCTTACACAGCAACAATGAGCAGCTCAGACTACGCTTATGTGGGTTGTTAGTAAGTTCACAAAGAGGCGTTGTGTCTGCTGAGCACAAAGACGTTTCCCAGTCACACATAAACAGTGTCTGATATTAACAATCTCCTCAATTCCTACTCTATGCTTGTGGCTAGAGAACATTCCTAGGAGTACAGACCTTTTCTGATATCCTACACCATGAATACAGCACACCCAAATACACCCCAATGCTTATTATAGTGTAGGTTTTGCAGTGTTTTGCTCTACCATAAATGTTGCCTTCAGTGTCTGGCCCACGGTGATCAATGAAGACCAGTTGAGTTCCAAGGTTTCCAAGCCTGGCTGCCATTATGATTACTTGCCTTCAGTTGTTTCTAACTTACTAACTAAGAAGATCAGGAGTGACTGGAAAAATAATCAAAGCCATTTCACTAGACCATAAGCATTTTCAGAAGGGGGTCAGCAATAACAGCCTACCATTTCTCTCAGCACAGGTTTCCATTAAATGTTTCTATTTAGTACCAGTATTGAGCAAGAATTCAGAATCTCTGCTGGCTACAGGGAACATTCCTGATTTATTGAAAATGGACCTATGCTGAGCAAAGCTGTTTAAGGAGCCTTTACACCAGTTCACAAACACTCTAAGATGGATGAGCTCCTCTAGTTAATGCCAAAGTTGACAGATTGCTAATTAACATTACTAATGTTGTTAGCAACTACTAACATTAACAAAATAGGAATTTATAGAAAAGATAGCACTGAAAGACCTTTAGGCGGAAATGTTAAACTGTCAGGGTTGGACTCAAGGATGTGTGTCCCTGGATACACTTGCGGGATGCCTAGGATGGTAATGGAGGTGCGAGTAGTGTTGGCTGACTGGGAGCCAGGTTTGGCAGAGTAAAGAACAACTTGAAGTGTGGACAAAGCAGAATGCTGCTATGCAGAGAAGGTAGCGTGGGATCCTGTAGAATGTGGAGTCTAAGAGCCAGCCGGTATTCACTAGAGCTCTTGATGGTGGAGAAGGATTTTGCTGTGTGCCGACCCCAGGTCATGGCTCCTAGGTTCACGCTACTCAGCTAACAATTATTATTATTATTATTACATAGTATTTATATAACGCCAACAGTTTGCGCAGCGCTTTACAATATAAGGAAGACATAACAGTTACAATACAATTCAAGACAAGATGGTAAGGAGGGCCCTGCCCCTGAGGGCTTACAATCTAAAAGAGGAGGGGGAAATGATACATGAGGTAGCTGTGGGAATGAATAGGGTCCAGTGGACCAATGGACGATGGTCACCAGGGGACAAGCCAAAGGTCAGGACAGGCAGCAAGCAATGATTACCAGGAACAAGCCAAAGGTCGGTACATGAAACGGCAGTTATAAGGAGGAACCAGTGGATTGGCCACAAGCTGACAGTACTGATTGGCTGCGTAAGAATCAGCAGGTAAGATTGGGTGACGCCTAAAGATGCCAGACCAGTGTAAGTACAAGATAGGAACTGAGCTGATCTGTAACAGTACTGATATAAACCTAGAGCAAACTATGTATGAAAGACATATACTGATACACTGAAAAAAACACACACAAAAAAACAAAGACTCTCTCATTATTGGTTCAGCAGTGTAGTGTGCATACAAAATATCACTTTCCCATCCTTGACTCTGCAAATCTACACACCTAGAAAATTTTTCTGTCCTCAACCTGCCTGAGTTCTCCCGTAGCTGCTCAGTGATTAAATGTTTCCCAGAACTTCTAACTGAAGAGAGACTGAATAGAAGCATCAAGGGAATGCAGGCCATGTTAATGTGGTAAGTGTTGAACCTAAAATCAAGATATATCGGGCACGTGGTGAAGTCATCATGTAGGAGGTGCCAAAAGTGATGGTTGTGTAAGACTGGAAGCACCAGCAAGGGTAGCGCAGGAGTGAGTTCTACTGTGCAGAGAAGTGTCTTTAATCTGTGTTTTAAATAAAAGTGTTTTTTTGGGATACACAATGGTCCAGATATCTTATTTGACCTATTTTAACATGGAATTGTAGCTGAAGAAGAAAAAGGATGTGCCTGTGCTGATCAGAACAACGTTATAAAAAAGTTATAAAAAAGAAAAACTGTGGATGGAATAATTGGGGTGAACCTATTACACAGCAATAATTTGGGATTCTATTTGAAGGGGCACTCTTTACTTTGATCTAAGCTAATGAATTGTAACATTTACTATGAGAATATACTGATCTATGATGGATTGCACTGTCAATGTTTGATTGTACTTTGGTTGTTGACACATTTCATCTTATTAATATCCAGAATTTATACAATATTTTGTATATAGATTGATAGGGATTTACTTTTTCACATAGTGTTACACTTCGGATTTCTTTATATCTTCCCCCCCGTAAACGAAAAAAAAAACCTAAATAAAAACACAATGGGGCAAATCTATCATAGCAATTGCGAGTGTTTGAACTCACATATGGTTGCATGGGATATATTTGCGCCAGATTTATGGTGCTAGTGTAATGTTGTTCATAAATTAGATTAAATAGACTCCAGGAAAGAAGACTCGCAACTCCAGGCAAAAAAGCTTAACTGTCACTTTTTGAAGAAGTGATCATGGGGACTTCTTAACCCCTTCATGACCTATGACGGGATAATCCCATCATGAAGTCGGAAGGGGTTACACAAACTTCCGTTTTGTAGAGCAGGCGTACAGCTTTACAGTAGAAGCGATGCTGGCGGCTCAACTGCGCCAGATCGCTTCTACAATCCGGTAACCGGGCCGCCCCCCCCGGCCTTGTTTCCTGGGCAAGAGCGACGCGTTATGCATCACTTCCGGTCCCATAGCTGTCAGTGCTGGGCTCCTGAAGCCCAGCAATAAGATATTGAAGTGTGATCTTCACTTCAATAGCTTATTTCAAGTGTAAAGGTAACACTGGGGGTCTTTTGGACCCCCAGCATAACCTTAAAGAGTACCTGTCACTGCCATTATGCTATTACATGTGGGGCTTGTAAGGAGAAAAACAGTTTAAAAAATAATATTAAATAAATTAAATGTAAAAATGTAAAAAAAATGTTTTAAGTCCCCCACCCCTGCGAGCACGCACGTTGTCATGTAAACACGCGTCAGGTGCGCCTACGTACGAAAACGACGATTGTGCTACACATGTTGCGTATGGTCGCGCACTCCGGAGTGAGAGCAATAATTCTAGGGCCAATATTTACATGTATCTCTAAACTGATGACCTGTGGGGGCTTTTAAAGTGTCCTGTATGGACTTTTTGGGGTACTGAATTCTATTCCAGTTTCACGTACACACACAATTATTTACCTGGGCATGTTGGGTATCTATTTACTCGTGGTAACGTCGTCATTTATATTTTACACACAAAATGGTTTTATATTGTGTTTTGGGGCACTAAATGTAAGTTAAGTGCATTTTTCACAGAATCTTTGGGTTTCATTATAAGTTGCGCTAATGTCGTGCAACATACAAATTTGCAACTGCCACCATTCTATTCTACAGGGTTTCGGCTTTCAGAAAATATATAATGTTTGGGGGTTTTAAGTAATTTTCAGGCCTAAAATGGGGATTATAACATGGGTGCAAAAAAAGAAAAAAAGGCCTTGGTCCTCAAGGGGTTAAGAAGCGATTGTTTTGTTAGGTGTTGCTCCAGTTTTAGACAGCCGCAGGACAAGCGCAGAGGTAAACAGATGTGAACTTTCGCAAAGAAAGAAGAGTAGATTTTTTTTATCTAACCGCAAACTGCCCTAAGCAGCTCAATGAGCGACATTAAGAGTTTCCCCGAAAACACTCCTGAATGCTAATTGTCCCCAAATGAACCAAGGGCACAAATGTGCAATGTCAAGTATTTGTTGTCAGTGTTATGGTAGTGATGAAGTAATGTCACAGAACCCTCACATTTCACTTCAAGGACCAGAGGAGTGCTGCTCTGTACAATATGAACATATAGAAGTATTTTCTAAACAGCTTCATCTCCTATATTCAGCTTCAAGCACTGATCCTAGAGAAATTTAGATGTCAAAATATTTTTGAAGCAGCTGTTGAATTAACAGGCAGTGATTTCCTACAAGCTGCTTCCTAATCAAGTCCAGATTGCTAATTACTATGAAGCAGTGCTTCCTGCTGGAGCTTTTCTGAACAAGCGCTGCATTAAGGTGTCCACATATCTTACAATTTATCTGCAGATTTTCTGTGGTCAGATGGAAAAAGTGCAACAGATTGGCCAGGTGGAGATTACTCCAGCCACACAGTTAAGTGTAGATGGAGGAATCTGTCGCACCTTTTCCATCTGACCACAGAAAATCTGCAGATAAATTGTAAGGTGTGTGGGCAGCTTTAGATATTCTGGGTTATTGGCAAACATGTTTCTTTTTACCAGCAGAGGTGCACTGTAAAACACTCATTATAGGAGATGCCAGCTTCATTTATCAAAAAGTCTCACGTACAGGTTGTCTGTATAGCCCAACAGCTTTTTATTCTTGTTATTCTTCAGCTGTCATTTTCACTGCAGAATAAATGTGATTGTTTTTTACAGGGCAATATAGACAGCTCTTATTTAAAGGGGAAAAATCACCATTAAAGGAGAACGATGGGCTTAAGGCTTTTCCCCATAGTTCTCCTTAGGGTAACGGGAGGACACAAACTAGCATCTTCCCGTCACCCTAGGCTCAGTATACCGCAAGCTTTAGCTCGCGGTATACTGAGACGCCGCAGTATATGGCGAGCTCCTGCTCGCGGTATACTGAGACACCGCAGCTGAAGCGGATCCCGACAATTATGCCTGGATCCGCCCAGCTGTTTGACTGACAGCTGGCTCTGCCTAGCTAGAGGCAGAGCCAGCTGTACCCGCCCCCTCCCCCGTCCGTTCCGCCAGTCAGCGCTGGCGGATCGGAGCAGGGAGGGGGGACTTTAAAAATGTTTACACGCTGTTTCTGTTTGTGAGTTGCAGCAATTAATCACTGAGTCTTTTATCTGTAGCACCTCCCTGACCCCAGAAGCATGCTAGGTTCCCCAGACCAGAAGAAGGGTGGGATGACATATGACCTCAGGGGTAAGTCGGTTGTGGGATGCGAATGTAAAGTTGGGCACCAGTCATTTTAAGGTTTTGAGAGATTTTATTTCATACAGCTCACATGGGAGTGAGGGTTAAGGGCTACAGACGTCTAGGACAGTGCAGACTCCAGACTCACCAGCCACTTCCCGGAGAGCCTTTAAACTGACTGTGATGACACTGTGTACAGCAGAACTTTAGCTGGTTTGCAGACATAGCACAAAACTCCTTGGGCGAGACACCAGACTTCCTGCGAGGTCCAAACCAAATCCCAGCATCTGGTGCTCCTTCCAAGGAACAGCTTCCCCCTTAAGGCGGCAGGACCCTTACAAAAAAATATTTATGTTTTTTTAGAATACTGCATTATTGCAGTGCAACTGCAGTATTACAGCAGTACAGCTCAAGAATGACTGCAGTACATCAAAAATACTAGTAAAATATAACTGCAATACAACTGCTGTATTACAGCAATACAGCTGAAGTATTACTGCAGTACATCTAAAATACTAGTAACAGAGTTATTCACAAAAGGGTGAAGAGTTTGGAGAAGGCAGGAGAAGTGAACAATCTAGGCCAAAATAGCAGAAAAGTTTGAAAAAGTCTCCAATTCAGCTCACTTCCCAGTTCAGCTATGTTGTCCTAGATTGTTCACTTATCTTGCCTTCTCCAAACTCTTCACCCTTTAGTGAATAACCCTATCAATGTTGCATAGCAGTGGTCCATAGCTTTTACTTGCAGCAGAGTAGTACTGTAACTACAGCACTGGCTACATGTTGCACATAAGGTTGCCACCTTTTCTTTAAGTGAAACCGAACACTCTAGTGCTGTGCGTGGCAATTTTTTTTGGGGAGAATATAGAGGGGAGAGTGAGGAGAGGCAGCCAGGAGAGAGAGCAAGGAAAGACAGCTGGGGAGGAAGTTAGGAGACCGGCTATAGAGGACAAAAAATCAGCGGTCTCTCTCCAGGGCTGCGTGTGGGCTCTCAGGTGAACTCTGCGGATTCTCAGGTGGGCTGTGCGGACTCTCAGGTGGGCTATGCGGATTCTCAGGTGGGCTGTGCGGGCTCTCAGGTGGGCTGTGCGGGCTCTCAGGTGGGCTATACGGACTCTCAGGTGGGCTATGCATGCTCTAAGGTGGGCTGTGCAGGCTCTCAGGTGGGCTATGCGTGCTCTCAGGTGGGCTATGCGTGCTCTCAGGTGAGCTATGCGTGCTCTCAGGTGGGCTATGCGTGCTCTCATGTGGGCTATGCGTGCTCTCAGGTGGGCTATACGGGCTCTTAGGTGGGCTATACGGGCTCTTAGGTGGGCTATACGGGCTCTCAGGTGGGCTATACGGGCTCACAGTAATTTAAACTGTTGGAGGGCTGCAAAAGGCATGAGAGAGCTATACAATATATGTGTTAACTACAGAGGCTGATAGCTACACACAGACAACAGATACCAATAGAGATACACATAGAAGACAAGCTGAGATACCTTTCCCCCTCTGAGAGACTGCCAGGACTGTACCAACTTCTAGAATGGGGAATGCTGAATTTGTATATCAATCAACCATGTTATTAACAGAAGAATGAGTCGCAGCTTATTCATTTGTAAATAGTGCCACCCATTCATATGTAAACAATTACAGCCATGTCTATTTTTCAGTGGGGAGCTAGTAGCCCCTATCTTAATTTTGGTTGCCCCTGTCTGTTGTGTCCGTGTCTCAGCTCCTATGTAGCACGGACACAGCCATCTAAACTTTGACTGTCCAGGTCAATCCTGGACAGGTGGCAGCCCTAGTTGCACAGTACAGCATAACTGCAGTACAATGTAGTAGGAGTGCAGTAGGCACAAAGTGCAGTACTGTATTAATGAACTGCAGCTATACTGTATCTATACTTCATTATATTGCAAACCTACAGTTGCACTTAATTTTACTGCAGATGTACTTTTTATACTGCAATTATACCACAATTATTTTTTGTAAGGGGACCCCGACACTGAGCCTCCATTCCTGACCACCTGCAAGACTTTCTCTTGGCCAGATTGCACAGTACAGCATGCACCCTCCCCCAGGCAGGAGCCTGGGGGAAGAGACATCCACAAGGTCAACCATAAATATTTAAGTCCTCCTTCAGCATGCACCACTGGCTAAGGACCTCCTAGTGATTGGTTAGGAAGGCACGGATATGTGTGCCTTTGGGGAGACATGGGCTACCTCCTGGTGAACCTGCACTCAACTCATCCTTTGCAATATATGCTCCATGATGGAGCCTCTCCTAAATTAGATTTAGGACCACACTACACAGAGGGGCTTCCACATATTTTGCAAAAGTTGTCCAACTAAAATCTCAGTTTTTAACTCTAAAAGTTAGATAGCGTAATTGTTTTGGTTTTTTTTGCAGGCTAGCTGGTAAGTGTGCTTTTATATTGTGTAAATCCCTTCGATGTGCACCTTGCTTTAAATCTGGTTATGAATTGATGAGTGCGTTTTCCATTTGCATTTGCTTCCTGAGTTTTCACCAAACCCCAGGTCATCACTGGTGCCTAAACACAGATGCCTGGTCTAGCTTTTTTCAAATTCATGGAGCTAAATATAGTGTAAGTGTGAGGCCCCAGACAGTGCTAGCTGCTTTTAATCAGACTGGTTAAAAAACTTGTCCCAGTTGCTGCTGTTCACCCTTGTTTGCATTTACCAGTTCTCCTCCATTCACATAAACTTGTAAGAGCAGCCTTACAGGTTTATTCGGTACAGATAGCATGCCCTGGCCTAGCTTGGATCATGCACATACAAACATCTAACCATGTAAGTCTAGGCGGAGCTTAATTTATCAAATTGTCTGAGAGAGGATTTGTCCCAGACAGCATGAGGCTACAGTCAACCAACAAGTCAAAATTTGACTGGGACAGATTTTAAAATTATTGGTTGTCTAAGAGAGTTCTTTTATCAGACACTTTTATAAGCCACCATTGACACCACACACTGAGTTCAAAAAGGATCCTTTGCCAACCTTATCTCCATTGCTCATCATTATTGATGATCAGTAGATTGGCCAGACCCGAATTATAAAATGTATGTTGGTGACACTCATGGCAATTCTTAACCAATTTTAATCACTTTTCTATGGACAATGTGAAATAATCTAAAGTGTTGGGGGTAACTTTCTTTGCTCCATTCTGTTGTTTTGATGATTTAAAGTTGGTTGAAATAGCCATGTCTAATAAAGCTGATCTCACCCTAATTCTGATCGGTGCTTTACTGGAGCAGAACTTGTTGAAGAACCTACCCAATTATCAAAGGGAAAAACATGATAGGTCTTATTGCTACAAAGAGGAAATTATGTCTTGACAGGTATCAATTTTGAGTGGTCATCTACCTGCCTATGGCTGGCCTTAAAGCAAATGTTTTTGTGGGCTGCAATTGCTGATGTTTAATTCTGGAAATGTTAGTTGCCTGCCTGTTATAATATTTTTCTACTTTAGGTTATTGACTCATATCTTAAAGTAGTGACTTAAAAAATTGATGCCACTTAGTCAGCATAATAGCCAGTCAACTAGCATTTTTAGGAGACCAGCATTGGCTGCCCCTATATTTCTCGTAGGAAAGGTTGATTATTTAGGAGATATGTCAGTAGGTTCTGTTGGTAGTGCCTGCAGCATTGGTTAGCATATAAATAATGCGGACATGGTATAATAAGTGTGGGATGTAATTGTAACTGTAACAGTTGTGGTAAAAATTATATGAGTATGATTTTCATGGTGACTTGCAAGACTGTGAATTGAATGGAACCAATGGAATGGCTTATCTACAGCAATAAGTCATACATAATTTGTTTTTTCAATTGTGACTGGAAACATGCCCTAACTGCTTTAGACTTAAAACTTTTCTTAGATAATTCACGGCAAACAAAGCTCAGATTCCCAAACTGGCTTGCACTGTGATTGCATCACAGATGCAGGCAAACATGAGTGCCATCTTCTCTAATGACTACATCCAAAAATACTTCAGGGGTCCTCACCAAAAGTCTTTATTTATGGAGCAAATACACACTATAAAGTTCCTCCCCATGTATGCTCAACCTCTAACGTGTTTTACCATCTGGCTTACTCATACATAAACTTTTCTGCTATTATCTAACCAGTAACCTTTTAATGACTCCCAAGTTCTTTAAAGGAAATATATTGTCAATTTAGTGTTTTCATTTAGATATACATGCAAAACCTTTAGCATATTTGGTTGTCCTTTCTTTTATTAATTCCCACCAACCCTATAGATGCTGCCCAACTGGACAAATGCTTACCTTCTTCCTCAATCGAGCTATCTTCTCTGTGAGGCCCTGCCCAGAGCAGCACAGCCTTTCCATCATCCCCACTCCACTGGGTACCACCTCTCTGTGCACATGTGGTCCCATTAATTTCTATAGGTAACCCATACTCATGGCGGTCTACAGTAGTCCAGCAATGTACCTTACACATAGAAATAAATAGGGTCACGGCATGAATACACATTAAAACTATGTTTTCACTGGAAAGACTGTGCGGCACTGGGAAAGGCCACACAGCAAAGATCGCTGGATGGTGGTCGAAGATAACCATTTGTCCAGGTGGTCAACACTCAGGGGGATGAGAACAATTGGATTATTTTACCGTTACAGTCTTTAAAAGTAATGAATCACTGTGGGTCAGTGTGCTACACAATGTCTGTGCTATACTGACATTATAGTCAATGGCATGAGATAATACAACTATCAGAAGCATATTTGTTACATCCTACATGCATACACTCTTTAGCTCCTAACGTATGAGTCAGCCATGGGCTTTGTACCCAGCACTGAGTTTTTGTCTGCTCTGAAGTCAGAAAATCAAATGTCTCTGAATACTTTAGGAGTAACTAGTGGACTTTGTAGTGGAAATATCATTGGAATTGTGGGTGCAGTTGCTCCTGACCAATAAGAGTGGTTGGTTACTGGGCTGCTGGTAGAGGAACAGAGACTTTTATGTTATCAGTTTAGTCATGGAGCCAAGACTTGTGCAAAGGCTCCTGAGAAAAACAAAAATGAATAACATCAAAGGGAGACTTGTGATTCCCTATGCTGACATCATTTAACGTAGGCTGATAGGTCACAGGTATGTGTCTGATAACTGATAGGACACTCATCAGTCAGCCTGCAAAGTCTAACTACTAGGGTTAAAAACAGAGGTTTTAGTTGCACAACGTCTACAAAATATGTGGAAGCCACACTGCCTTGTAGTGTGGTCATAACTCTAATCTATAAGAGCTTCCATCTTGGAGCATATATAGTATATAGCAAAAGATGAATTGGGTGCAGGTTCACCAGGAGGCAACCCTTGCGTCCTTAAAGGCACAGGGACACATCAGAAGCCCCGCGCATCACAATGCCAGCTGAAGCCCCCAGTGTATCCACATACCTAATCCAACAAGCAATACAAATGATAAACACGCTCGTCAAATCATAACTAGTGTAGCGCTCTGCCCCGAAGAAGCTGCTAGATTAACCGGGTCATCACTAGTCTGTCTAGGGGTTTTTATCCTCAGCTTCCCCATTAGATTTTAACCGCCCTTCTTCTAGTGCCCATAAAACTGATGTCCACTCCAATAATGCAATGCTGAATAACTTTTAATAAACGTCTTCATACTGGGTAGAGGGGGTATAGGGATTCTAGACATCCAGGGTGTAACAGACATAGACTCCAGACTCGCCAGACCTTTTTAGCATCTCAGTATAGATCCACTTGTGGTACAGTGAACGATAATTGGAGTAACAGATGAGCAGGAGATGAGTACAGATCCTCAGCAGGAGAGACACCAGCCATGCTCCAGAGGTCCTCTATGTTCTAGGCATCTCCAGCAGACATCAGCTTCTCTGGTTCTCCTCCTCTGGCAAACAACAGAGGCCTCTTCCATACTGGAGGCCTAGGGAAACTCTTCCCACACTCCAGCCTCTGCCCACCCCCTGGCCTTAGGCCTAGCCTGGGGGGTGGCTAAACAGCATCCAGCCCTAATCCATGGCTGGTCCCAACTAGTCTGAGCACACGGCAAACCCCTCCAGTAAATGTACCCTATGCCAGCATGCACCACTGGTTGAGAGAAACCCAGTGATTGACTGTTGTACTGTACATACACTTACAGTGCCTCTCATTGGCTGTCCCACAATACAGCAGAGTCACACTCCACCCAGGGGGGTACAGTCAATGCCAGACACCTGGAATTAACCAGATAAATGCCACTATAATCCAGCCAGGCTGACTACAGCCCTGGCACTCACTAACAGGGATATTCACAAAAGGGTGAAGAGTTTGGAGAAGGCAGGAGAAGTGATCAATCTAGGAAAAAATAGCTGATTTGGAAAACTTCTCCAATTCAGCTCACTTTCCAGTTGAGCTATGTTGTCCTAGATTGTTCACGTCTCCTGCCTTCTCCAAACTCTTCACCTTGTTGTGATTAACCCTGTAAATGTCTAGTAGCCACCTCACAGAAGGTGATGGGGGCTACACTGGCATAAAGTAAGGTGTACATTGAAGGGCTTTACACAGTACCAAAGCAAACATTTCCCAGCACACTCACCAGCCTGCCTGCAAAAAAATATAATAACTACTAGGGTTAAAAACAGAGGTTTTAGTTGAACAACTTTTGCAAAATATGTTGAAGCTGGTGTGCTTTTAAGGAGGAGTGGGCTGCCTCCTGGAGAACCTGCACCCAATTCATCCTTTGCTATATATGCTCCAACATGTAGGCTCTCATAGATTAGAGTTAGGACCGCACTATACAGAGGGGCCTTGAAAAAGCAGTGTGGCTTACACATATTTTGCAAACGTTATGCAACTAAAACCTCTGTTTTTAACCTTAGCAGTTAGACAGTGTATTGTTTTTGCAGGCTAGTTGGTAAGTGTGCTGGGAAATGTTTGCTTTGGTACTGTGTAACGCCCTTCCATGTGCACTGTACTTTAAGCTAGTTATGAATTGATGAGTGCGTTTACCATTTGCATTACTTGATAACTGATAGGAATACAAAACTAACTGCCTCACTATGTTAAATGCAAATCATAAGTAACCTACAACACTGTCAGCAATAGATTAAAGCTCAACTCCAGCCCAAACTTTTTTTTAGCTTTGGATAGAGCAGGGGATATTGTTTTGGACCTGATCACAAATTTGGACCGGATTAAAGGTTCCGTACTTATATCTGCCGCCTAACATAGTTTTATATAGGCATGCAGAACGTGTATGTTTAAACGTAGCATTGCAAAAAAGCATTTTAGCTTATATATTCTAGCTTATAATTGGTTAGATCAATTCATGCATAACTTCCTGCCATGATGTTTATATCTTTGTCTTGGGTGTTGTCCTGAAGAGGAGGCGCCATCTTGGTTCCTATTTCTAGTGCGTATTTCGGATAAGAGGGGGAGGGGGTGCTTAAGCACCAATTTCTGAGTAAGGTTTTGAGTAAGGTTAACAAGCAAATATTAAAATAACATATATATTACAATTGATCTATTGAGATAGGCATACTTCCTGTTCATTCATGAGTTTCTAAATGGGGAGAAACACTCACTAAAGAGGCTCCTCCCCATTCAGAAACTGGTGATAGTAAGTATTTTCTGAATGAATGGGAAGCTTCTGTGCTTTCCATTCATTAATTAATGCATATGTCAGGTTTTTATTGCTGTCTATGTCCTCAGTGGGAAATTCACCTTATCTGTCCTTGTGACCACTGTCACTAGAACAGAAAGCAAGGGGAAATCCAACAGCTTGAGCTGTCATCAGAACAGTAGTAATATGCATATTTTCAAACAGGAACACCTGTTCTGGATACAGCTACCAAAAGTGAAATTTACCTAACTCTTCCTACTTTTTCTATTTTTTACAAATAAACAATTTTTAATGAGAAAACTGAAAGCAATTAAACTCTTTGAACCTACTTCCCCTATTGGTGAGCTTTAGGTAGCCTCTGCCTGTAACATAAAAGGCTGATTGTGCAAGCAGGGAAATGTTCACCTACCAAAAAGGTTGTGTCAAAGTTGCATTACCCAAAACATTACTAGCTGAGTAGATACGCGCGTAGAACACGTGCAAAAACACACGCAAAAACATGTAAAATAATAGTGTTTCCTATTGAGTATATGGGGACAGAAAGCGCAGTAATCTGCTAGAAAGAAGCTTATGTACTTTTTCTGGCAACCAGCATTTTTCTACATGCGATGCTACGCTCAAATTTAAAGAGGGGCTATAGAGATAAATGAGACTTCTTGTCTTAAGTGTTTCAGTGCGGATAAATACGCCCAACAAAACACCTGGGGCCTTAGTGGTACTTGAATGCATTTTTAAGATTTAACTCCTGAGTTTAGGGTCACTTTAAGAGTTCATTCACACCTAGGCGACCCCTATTACGCGCATTTTACACACGTCTTTTTTGAGTGTTGTTTGGTATATTAAGTTGCGCATTTTTGTGAGCAGATTTTGGCACATTCCTGTGAATGGGCAAAACATGTGCAAAGAAATTCGCAATTCGTGTTTTCAAGCATTTTCTATTGAGTCTATGGGAGAAAAAAAACACTCTGAAATCTGCCCCAAAGTAGCTCATACACTATTTCGAGTGACAGGCATATTTCTGTTTGCAAC
This sequence comes from Nanorana parkeri, assembly GCF_000935625.1. Lineage (NCBI taxonomy): Eukaryota > Metazoa > Chordata > Amphibia > Anura > Dicroglossidae > Nanorana > Nanorana parkeri. Next base: position 1,281,827 of record NW_017306375.1, read on the forward strand.
AGAACTCACAGGTGTGAATGGGGGCCATAGAAATGAATGGGATTCCTTGGGTGTAGTGCTTTGTCACGCTGAATCAGCTGCGACAATACGGCTAGGTGTGAATGGAGCCTACAGTTGTGGGCCCTAGAGCAGGGATGCCCATAAGGTCGATCGCGATCTACCAGTGATCGCATAGCGATCACTGGCAGATCGTGATGTCCTTTCCTCCCGTCGGTGGGGCTTCTCTGGTTCCCCCGCTGCTCTCCCCATCTGTATGCAGCGGGGATCCGTGAAGAATTGAAGGAACACTCCCTCGCGGCTGAAGTGCTTCTTTCACTTCTCCTCGGATCCCCTGCTGCCTCTGCCCGGGAGAGCAGGGGGGGATCCAGAGGAGAAGCTGAGCCCCCATGTGCGTGGCTGTACCAATCCTCTGTGCAGGACAAACACTGGAGCGATCAGCTGACTTTTGGGTGCCCCTGCCCTAGAGCTTTGTATTATCTAGTCATTTAAATCTATATATTATACATTTAGAGCAGCATTATCCTATGAATGGGAAGATACACCACTGTGCAGTTTTTCTTTGTATATGCTGTCCACTCTACATCCCCTGCAGTTGTGGATCAGTTCAGGACCAGAGGAGTTAACAGTGCTGCACATGCCCTTGTGTCTTGATAACCTGCATGCCTTCATTGCTTAGCACACATTTTCTGTAAAGGCAACTGGAACCGTGCCAGTCTCATGCCGTCAGCAACCGTTAACTTTTGTTGACTTAGGATACTAGGCTCTAGCACGTGAGAGGAGACAAAGCTTTACACACAGCAATGTACTGTACTGAGATAGCCAGATATGGGCTTCGCAGACTGTCTGCAGGAAAATACTGTCGCTGATTTTACTAAAATGGAAAACAGATCCCTTAATATTTTACAACCATAGCTAAGAAAGGTTTTTATTACAGATACGGATTTCCTTGAGACCCATTTTATAACTTCAACAACACCAACAAACTGTGGTGCACAGAAACAAATTTCTAGTCATTGTTTTAACCTCTTTTTGTCCATCTGGACTATTTATCGCTTTATAATTTAAAATGTTTTCAGTGCAACAATACAAAGACCAGAGTACTAAATGCAAGGTGCAGTGGCGTACCTAGCATAACTGGCACCCAGAGTGGATCCTTTTCTTTTAACCCCCAAACATCAAAATTATTTTCAGAAATATTCATGAAATAAATGTCATGCACGCTGGGGATGGGAGAAAAATTAGCCAGTGGAGTTGCAACTTTGTGTAGAGAAACTGAACAATCCATCTGATATGCAGGAGCTTAGAGATGATATCACCTATGTAGTTACCAACATATGAAAAAAGGAATGATGCCTTGAAGGTAGCAAGAAGAAAGATGCTCAGGCGTGCATTGGTGGTTAGTGGCTGGCTGTAACAATAACACCCCAGGATTGGTGATCAGTGGTTGGCTGGAACAATAAACCCCATCAGCATAAACTCATGCCCCCGCTCTGAGCTCTCTACCAGGTGGGCCAGGAGTACACTTCTACTGTCCGGCAGACATCACTCTGCATGACAGTCCCGGTTTCATTCTGTTCTGGGTGCTGGAATGCACAAAGATTTCTAGCTGAGAGCACACCGCTGTGCTGATTTCGTTTTTCTGGTGGTCTTTTCTTTCCTGCCTATTTTGGTAGGGGATGCTTCATGCACCTTTTTCCCTTTGTTTTTGTCATTTTCTCTGATTTAATGTGGCTTTATTGGAGTTGTCTCCAACTCCTCATGTCCTTGACCATCCCCCTTGAGTATTTTGCAAGAAAATTGTCTATCTTGATTATCTTAAATGAGATTGGATAGCTGTCCTAGACATACCTGCTCATTCTTGTAGCATTTCTTCCCTAATGCCCAGGGTTGAAATTTTAAGGCTTGGGTATTTTGACATCCCTAAATCAGCTGGCCTTACCTGGTGGAGCCCAAAGTCCAATTTTTCATTATTTCCTTGTTTTGAGGCTGGGAAACCTTCCATTGTTCCCTTTGTTGACCACTCTTGTTGTTCTATTCTCCCTATTCAGGTAGTTATATTTTTCCACTTGGTACTTACTTTGGCTCACAGCTTCTGCTGGTAATGACTCAGTGTCCTTTGAGATAGTCATTCCCGTGGATATTCTTTTCCAGGTCTGAGCATCTGGTTGATCCTCGGTAACCTCCTCTGGGTCATTACCAGTTCCCCTGACCTGTTGGGAACTTCCCCTCTTATAATTCAGATTTTGGCATTGGTCCTTCTGGTTGTTGCAGATAGCTCCTGGTTCTATCTTAAATCTGTCAGTGGCTTTTGCCTATCCTTCAGTTTGGACGTTCTAATTGTTTCAGAATTCCCATGTCCCTTAATAGACAATAAAGAATGTAGCACCCCCTGACCCCCAGAGGCCTGAGGTGGACCCCCAAAGGGTAGGGCCAACATTTAGCTCTCAGGGGTAGATCCTTAGCCAGTAAAGGGACATGTGATCAACAAATTGTGTGCCAGTAACTTTAAGGACTTTTTGCCAACAACAGGCAAACTGGGAGACAGGGTATAGGGCTTCTGACATCAATGGGAAAATAGGCGGACTCCAGACTCACCAATCCTTTCAGACTTCCACAGTCCAGAGAATACTTTAGTAGAACAGGGACTGACACTGTGCAGTAGAACAACAGCTCAATAGGGATGAGATCTTCCCTGGTAGAGATACCAGACTTGTTCCTGAGGTCCATGCTATCTCCTAGTACCTCCAGCAGTCATAGAGCTCCTCTGGATTTCCTCCCGAGATAGTTCCAGACCACACCTGAGTCCACATTTGGCCTCCGCCAGGCTTGAGGCCTAGTCAGCGTCTCCAACCTTGTACATGCCCCCCCCCCCCCCCCCCACCTGATGTTCCCCTATTGGTTGTCCAACTCTGCAGCAGGATCACAACCCACTCAGGTAGGTGCAATCAATAGCAGGACACCTAGCATTAACCAGATAATGCCAGACTACAAATCAGCCAGACTGATTACAGTACTAGCACCAATTAATTTTAGTAGCCACTCCACTTAAGGTGGTAAGGGCTACAATAACATAAGATTTTTGTACATTTTTGTAATCCTTTTCTTGAAGTCAATTAAGGGACACAGGTTCTGCACCTCTGTTTTTTTTTGGCCTTATTTACTACTTGCTCACAAGTAAGGCATGACAGCTACAAGTGCAGCTACAAGTGCAGTAGTGGGAAATATTTCTGATCCATCCCACTACTGACACAGAGCTATGCCATAACACTGGAGAATTTTATATCCTCCCACTGACCACAAATGCTAAGTAACATTATCCTTTCACTAACCACTGGCACTAGGGTGCTGATTTATAAGGGGGTTCACCCAGTGAATAGCTGGCTGAATGCCATTTGCATGGCATCATAGCCACTAAATGAAGTTGAGAAAGAGCATTTCCATTTAGCGGCAGGTATGCTGTGTGAATGGCGTTTACCCAGGCATACGCTGGAAGAATGTTTTATAAATCAGCCCCTAGGTGCCACTTCCTCCCAAAAGTGCATTGACCCATAGCAATCAATCAGAATGCAACTAGCTGGGCTTAAACAGTACAAATTGAATCCTGATTTTTGCTATGGGCTCCTGACTTAAAGTGACACTAAATTCAGGTACTAAATCTCAAAAATGCATTCAAGTACCCTTAACTATTAACAAAAATGCATCTTATTTGTATATCACTCGGCTGTAGATCCTCATATCATATCTGAATTGGTGCTGACACTGTCCTTCCTTCTGGAGGATGGCACTCCAAGCTCACTCCTGTGATGAACTACAATCTCACATTTAGTTTACTCCAGGAGGAAGGACAGTGTCAGCACATATTCAGAGATGATTGGAGGATCTATAGCTGAGTGATACACAAATAAGATACATTTTTGTTAATAGTTAAGGTACTTGAATGCATTTTTAAGGTTTAAATCCTGAGTTTAGTGTCATGTTAACAATAAACTTTGTATTGGATAAGGCTGTTTATCAGCTCTGCACTGCTTTAAAATGCATATGGTCCCGATCATACGCAGTGAAAATGTCAAGACCAGAGGGGAAGCAAAACTTTCTGGTGTCCAAAAGCTCTCCCTGCTCTTTCACTGATGAAAATCTGTCATACCAGAAACATGATGTTGCTGACCTCTCCTTCTTAAAATGCTAGTTACCTGGCTGTCATGCTGACACTTTTGCTTCACTGCTCAGAGTCACTCACTTGGAACAGGCATGCAGATTTGTTTTGACTGCTGCCATCTATGTTCTTTCTATTCCTGGTTCTATCTTCTAGCATTGGTGGTTGAAAGATACATTTGGCCAGCAGTGCCAATAATCATAGGGACTCCATAGAGCAAAAGTGTCTATGCTCATAGGCTTCAGTAGCTCTTTTGGACCAGCCACAATCTATGTGCTAAATCTCCCAGTAGGTGGCAGTCCGATTTTCACTGTATGGCACTGTAAATGAGTTTCCCATGAAATGAATGCAAAGAGAACAGAGAATTTAGAGAAGCCATGTAAAGTAGAGAGGAAAGATGTAGATGAAGTAAATTCAGTCTATGAAGTTTTGTCTGTAAAATATTTCACTCTATTGATGTTGCCCAGCTGTATGATACATTTCTTCCTATTCTGCACTGTGGATTCAACCCCAAGCATATCAAAGCTAGACTTTTTATAATCAAAGAACATTTACAACAGAAAAATAACTTTAGTTAAGTTCCATGAACTTTGTGGTAAATTGTGCGAGTCATTACACACCACCCAGCTTCCTTAATGGGGCTTCCGGTATCAGTATTCAATATGGGCGCGTACCAAAAAAAAATTAATAACCGGTATGCACCATCCCTAGCTATTACTTTCACACCTGTATCACAATTCATGCCTAATTTAGGCCATCCACACTACCCATTAACCAACTTATCCATCACCCTTTCACTCTCTTTTTCTCTGTTCAGAGCAACGATGAAGATAGAAAAATCAAACTAGGCAATATACATTTTACAATTAAGACATTCGTTTATTTGGGTATAAATAATTGCAAAAAATATTTTATCTGCAGTCTTTGTAATAAACCTGATTAAACGTGATTAAAGCTGATCCTATAAGAAGATGAAATAGACCCTCAATTCACAAAGGCTGGGTTCACACCTAGGCGTATTGAATATGTGCGTTTGTCGCGCGTCTCGCGTCGTGCGTTTTTTCCGCCGATTCGCTGTAAAAAAACCGCGCGACAAACGCGAGTTTCCGAGGGCTACTTGGCTGTATCCCAATGGAAACGCCAGACCAAAACGCCCCAAAGAAGTACATGTACTTCTTTGGGCGTAGGCCGTTTTGTAGCGCGTTCAGACGGGCTGAAATACGGAAAGGTGTGAACCATACACATAGAAAACAATGGGATTTTCAAGTTTGTACGTTTTGTAGAACGTTTATAGAGCGTTGAACGCGCAACAAAGCGTAAAGGTGTGAACAGGGCCAAAGAGTCATATTTCAGTAGTTTCCCTCTGGTTCGTTTTTCTCAGGGAATTAAGAGGCTGTGCAAAGACTAACTGATTTAAAAAAAATAGTAATTTAAATGCTGCCATATCTGATTGCCCTTCATCTCTGAGTTCCTTAAAACACTGTTAAATTGACTGGGTGGTATTGAACTTCAACTGTTATCTCCGAACAAGATCAGGGTCACTTTTTTTTAGGGTAGTTGTTCCAAAATCTACAGGCACATCACCATCGGAACGTAATCATTGCCTAATTTCTATGGGCCTATTCAAATGAGGCAATACTGACCTATTACTTAATCCGAGGCAGAATGTCTTCTGGTGTGAGTAATACTATACTGAGTTCATGCATGGACAGATATGTGTACAGTGGTGTTTGGTTGGTGTCCTGGAAGGATATGACTGGAAGGAGAGATCAAAATCTGTTCATCACTATGTTATCACATTCCAACATCCTATAACTGAATCAAACTTTTGTTCCTATGGTCCCCATATGTGTTGCAAAGTAGCCACTGCTCCAGGCATGCTCCTGTGAGAGACTATAATCTCCCATTTAGTTTACTAGTTTGTATTGAGATTGTAGTCCATCATGGGAGTGAGCTTGGAGCAGTGGCTACACACACAGGGACCATGGGGAACAAACATAGTCACCCTCTGGAAGGTAGGACAGTGTCAGCACAAATTCAGAGATGCTTTGAGGATCTACAGCTGAGTGATACACAAATACGGTGCAGTATTGTTAATAGTTAAGGTACCTGAATGCATTTTTAAGATTTAACTCCTGAGTTCTATGTCACCTAAAAGGAAACTCTTGATTAGTACCCACAGCTAGATTACCAGCAAGGTGACCTGGGCAGGAGCCCAGTGCTTGGCAAGTGTCCAAAAGGCCTGGCTACTCAAGAATGGAGGATACAATTGCCCCACCCAGCTGCAGGAACAGTCCCTATAAGTGCCTTTTCCTGCTCTGTTGCTTTTAAGGTAGGCGTTTCCTATGGGACAGAGAATACAGAACGAAGGTAGGAGTGGTGTTTTAGCACTGGGCACACAAGTCAGTCTAGAGGCACCAGCTGCAACCTACACAACACGCGAGAAGTGAGGAATAGGAGTTGGGTGGAGTAGGGTTGAGGGTGCAAAGAGTACACAAATCTAAAAAACTTAAATTGTTACGATCAAGATATAAGAACATTTCTTTAGAATATAAATTGTAAGCTGTCTCCAGAGTTAAACTGCCCCACCCCTTATTATCTGATACTGCAGTCTTTGTGTAATCTTTAGATTTACTAATACCTATGGAATGTGAGGGCTTATCTTAATAATCTGTTTAGTTAATATTCAGTCAGGCAGACCTTCGCACTACAGTTGTTAGTAAACGAAAAGGAGATTGTATGATCAGATTATAACAAGTGTGGCCAGTTATAACAAAAAAGAACTTCATCCAAATGTATGTAATGTATGTATTAGATATAAACCCACAGACCCTTAGATTTCAGTATAGTTTTTTTCTATACTCTATAGATTGTACTGTCAGATTGCAACATGTGTGGATGGTTTTTATAAACCATTTTCCTGGACTTCACTAAAATTGCTAAACTCAGACCCTTTACGTTTGTGATTAGAGTTAGGTTTAAAATGCAAAAGTTAAATGTTATGTATCCATTTAGAGCTACATCTTGGGTTAAGTATTATTGTCAGAGGTTAGAGTAATGCTATTATTTTAGAGTTTGGGTTAAGTGTTCATGCAAAGGGAGGATTTTCGAGCAACATAGGAACCATAAGGAAAGCTGCAGAATTTACACTTGTTCTCAGGGTTAAGAGCCCCATGCCAGAAACTAACAGTGTTTAGATATAACATACAGTACCTTGACGGCCAATATTACCAGGCTTGGTATCTATAGAAGTCATATATTTAGTATAACTTGTCACTGCTGTATTGAGTAAACAAGTGAACCATCCATCCCATACACTGTGCCAACTTTCCTATATAAATTCAACAGTGCCTTGGGGAGCATTTAACCTTTTGTCTCTCTCACTCCCTAGCTGTTCTACCCCCTACCCTATTGGATACAGTTGCCAAGGGGATGTTCAGAGCAGCTTCCACAAACTAGGATTTCTTTACTATAATGACTCTTTAATAGGAAATTTCATTGTGCACAAGGTAATAGGAGGGATGAATGTACAGCTGCAGTAACTTTTGTTTGACCTTGCAATTGCTAAAGAGGTTAGAAAGTCATTTTCAAAGTTTGTGCCTTCATAAAATAAATTTCAATTTGTTTTGCTTCCCTTACCTAAACAGGCTGATCATTTCATCTTAGCTAATTATTTACAATAGCAGTTAATAAACAAAATAAACGTGCTCACTCAACAGGTTGTTTGTAATTGATCTCTCACTAATGAAATGTTTTTTCTTTAAAAGCTGCTTTGTGTTAATTAAAGGTTGACCAATTTGTTTTCCCTTTGGCTATTGGCAAGTAATAAAGAATACATGGCTTCTGAGTGCTATCTGTGCAATAAAAAAAACCTGTATATAGTGTCTGCTTAAAGGGAACCAGTCAGGAGCCTGGGAAAGTCAGACCGAACATATGAGGAACCACGCGTAATGAGAAGTTACTTTTAGTGAAGACTGCATGCCAAAATAAACACTAGATCCAGAGATAAAGGTGGACAAAGTTTTATGCACTTTTTGAGCTTGGTTTCACCCTACCAACCTTTGCAGTTTCCCTACTGGACAGTGAGGCCACCTATTTTTAGGGTACCCAAGAGGGAAACTTAGAAGGCAGAAAGTGGCAAGGCCAAGCAGGACTTTTGCCCATGCCTATATCTTTGGATCTACTGTTTACTTAGACATGCTATTTTCTGAGGATATAGCCTGACTTGCTTAGTTATATACTGGATTACAAACATTAAAACAAATTGTAAGTATAATCTAATTTTTACATTTTGTAACAAACAGTTTATTAGGCTAGACTTACAAAGAATGATCTCAGCCTATATTGGCAATTTGGAGATTTTGCAGAATCTACAAAATGGTATTGGTTAGAGAAGCTGTGCTATCTTCTGGTCATCACACAGAGTCTTGCAATGTCTCATGGGGCTTTATCAACAGCTGGAGTGGGGAGCTTGCCCTGTTCTACTCTGTCATCTTTGTCTAACTACAACAGTTTGTTTAAGTGAGCCTTTCATATGTGATGTTCTAATGCAGATTGCCACAATATAGAGGTTACTTGAGTTTTTCAATTGCCCTTGCTGAGCAATATGCAGCGTAAGGACACAGGCGCATGAGGCTGAATATCATAAACTGGGTGCATATTTCCATTCCCGGCATACACAGCTGTCACGTGCAGCCACCCATAGTAATGAATGATTGTAGCTGTACAAGAGTTTACGCTGCTACCCGTACATGTAAAAAGCTCTTCACCCCCAACACAGACTTGTAGTAGTTGTATGCCTGTATGCAGAATAAACCTGTGAACAACTGTCTACAGCCACTAATGATTGTGGGTGGCTGCACGTGACAGCTGTGTATCCCGGAAACATGCCCTCAGTTAACGTTATATGGCCTCATGGCTCCATGTGCATGATGCCTAAGAAGTCAGCGGTTTTGACCATTTCTTCTTGAAGCAGAACTCTGGTCAGTTGATAAAAAACTGTTTTATAGCTCAGCCCTGGAATATGGGCAGGCCTTTGAAAAAAAAAGAAGTTAGGTTTTACATGTTTGATTCTATAGTAAAAATCTCCATAAATATAGGCGCTTTCAACACCATTACATGCCTGGATATTGGTGGTAATTTAAAAGGGGCATCTCTATAGTGAAGTATACAATGCAAGAGTCATGGGATTGTACACCCCATTAACACACATCATACCATAACTATAAACTTAAATAATAAAGTAAAACACAACAATTGTGGGAAAAGTATAGGCTGCGGCCCCTTTATTGGGTTTTAATCAATTTAATTAATAAATAGACATTAACCATTATTACCAAACCAAACCACTGTTAACCATTAACAGACCACCATGCTTAGTCACCAATCCTCAAGCAGCAATAACTTACACCACCCAAAATACTGTTTACCAACCACTGTACACCCACAAAGTGGGTGACATTCCCCAAACTGGTCTGTCCAGCAACTGAGGTAAATGCTCCTAGCAACAGCAGCTTGTGACTAGAGCTGCAACAGTTAATCGATTTAGTCGATTAAAATCGACGATTGAAAACGTTGGCAACGTTTTCGATCGTCGATTCGTCAGCAATTGAATATAATTAGTTTTAAAAACACATAAGTGATGGGGCAACAATCCCATGGGGCCACTTTTTCTATTTTGCTTTCGTGGCCCTGACAATAAAAACATGCTACTACCATTACTGAACTGCCGCATTTACAAAAAAAACTTTGAGACAACTAGAATTCTGTAAACAAGACAAATTGAACACATAACTTAAAATCTATCTTTCACTGTGTATAGCCAGCAGAAAAACTGAAGTGAAAAAGTGTTTCGCCACATGCTCTGCCTTTAACAGGTCCTAACAAGTATCACTTTCCAGAACCTGAACCTTAAATCCTAACTCCTAAATTCCTTTAACGTTCAACCTCAAACATGTCATTTAAAATGAATCTCTAACCCAAACCTAAAGTAGATATAAATCCAAACACTAAAATCTCATAAAAACTTTAAAGGATAAATGCCATTCAAAACAAAGCACACTTATGTTTTTTGCCTCCTTCCCCTATACAAACCTAATCTATGTTCCACCCTCCCCGGAAGGGTAGAATACCTGAAGCAGCCAGGGAGCATTGAAACGGCATAGTTTCAACTAGGGCATGTGTGACAGGGTAACAATGCACAAGCGCAGTTGGAGGCAGCTGACTCCCCACAGCAGGAAACACTTAAACAAGGAACTTTATGGCAGAATCAGCAGCTATCTCTGATGAGGCAGAGGTAGCTGGACAAGTGATCTGCAAACAGGTGAGAAGCTCTCCACTCTCAGAACCAACGTGTGGGCAATCAGGCCAGAGCCTAATAGTGCACAGCTTCTCCAGAAGACCCAGTTACTGTGGAGAGCCCCTCCTTGAAGGCCAGAGTATTTGAGTTCCAGTGGGGGTGGTTCTTCATCCTTGGGTCAGGGATAACTCCAGCTATTTACCTGTGTTGCCTGAGCTACCTTGTACTTCACTGTGGACTGTGGAAAGACACTGTTTATAAGGATTATTGCAAGTATCTTTTTTCTGTTCTGTTTTTTCTGAATGAATGATTCTCTGTTGTACTAGAGTCTTAGACCTCATTCACATGGGGCGATTTAGGAGTCCTGCAGCAGGAACCATAAGGATTCCTGCAGAAGGAATCCCAGATGTCACGTTTGGATGCGGACGCTGTACCCTTCCACGTTAATGACCGGGTGACTGAAGCCGCATCTGTAAATGGCAGTCCAAATGTAATCGTATATGCAATATATTCCAATTACATGTGGTTTGGAATAGATCATTGTCGCTGGATGCAGAAGAGATGAATCCAGGGACAATGATCTATTCCAAAACGCATGTAATGGTGTCACACTGCCACTTACAGATGCGACCGCTGTCACCAGCTCATTAACTTGAACAGGTACAGCATGTAAATGGGGACACTTGCCATTTCTGCCACAGTAATCCGTAGGTTCCTGCCACAGGAGTCCCAAATCTCCCAATGGAGACTATGCAGCCACAAGTTACCATGTTACCCTTATTAGGTCACAGAAACATTGTTGTAACGAGTCCATGTTAAATCAGTAACTGTATTGTGGTGTGGAGCTGTGTCTCATAGCTCAGTTTTTGTTGCTTTCATATCTTGCATAAATTCCATCTGATGAATAACTGTGAAAGAACTGGGCCAAAGATGAGAAATGTGTTAAAACTTGTTACAGTAATCACATGCAACACACCTCTATTGTGCCTTTTTTCACTTGCCTGTAATATACAAGCCAAGACCAAGGTCACGTTTATCGTCATCTGTAATCCATCCTCATGTGATTTTAAATCAAAATAAACTGAATGGAGCATGCTACTACTTTTATCTAGTTTGAGTATTTCTTGATACAGTATTTGTTCAGTTTAAAAATCATTAGTCCAAATAATCAGAAAACTCAGGCAAGTGTTTATAGGGAAAGATCCTTCTATTGTTTTCTCAGATTCAAGAAGCCCCAATGAAGGGGTAATTGTGACCCCAGGGCCTGTAGGTTTCTCATAGGTCTACAAACCCTTGTTTTTTTAGGCTGGCCCAAGTTTCAGCACTCAGGGCTGAAAGTTCCACCAAGGCTAAAAACAAGGCCACTTGTGTACATGTGTCAGGCACGCTGGCTTCTAGTATGCCATATCAGTCACGTTTGAAGTGGCAAGGCAATTCGGTGGGCTGTCATGACATTTCCACCCTCCCTTAAAACAAACACTGTGCCCAGGTCATCTGCCCCTACCACTCATTGCAGCCCTGATGACAACCTTTGCTGGCACTGGAGGGCACTGCCAGGAATTGATATTTGCTGAAATATCACCGATTTCAATGAATAATGCAAATTTTACTACTTTTAGAGATTTTTAATTTGCCTGCAAAAGCAATGGATCATTTGTACAGGGCATCAAAATGTAAAGTATGATGTTCAGTTAAATTGTTTATGGCTAATAGACCCACGGATTGGTGATACCAGAAATAGTATCTTTAATTAAACAACAGAAATACAATACTTAGACGCTAAGAACTTATTTACAAGATTAATAAAATTGCCTGTCCATAAATGCTTAAGTTCAGTAATTGCTTCCCGTAATAAAGATGAACTTGAAAATGATTGCACTCTGCTCCTCTGCAGGTGATGTCAGTAGTTACTTTGTTTGGGACTAGGTAAGTCATATACCTAGGACACCTGTTTGGGAGGTTTTTCCTGGAAACAGATATCCATCTTGAGGCCAAGGCAAGATTCTCTGCGTGCAACAAAAGTATTACATCTCAAGACATCTCAGGTTGGTCAGAAATAAATGTATTGCTTAATTTAAGGACCAGGAACTAGGGATGTCTTGATACCATTTTTTCAAGACCAAGTACAAGTACTTTCCCTCAGGTACTTGCCGATACCAATTACTGATACTTTTTCTTAAAGGGACATGTGACAATTTTTCTAAAACAATTCAGACTAATGATTTTAGGGCAGTTTCTCACCAGGGCTGCGTACATATCACACCAGGCTGCGTCCAGATGTCATTAGAGATGGATACAGATGTCGCCAGTCTGTGTACAGATGTCACCAGGCTGTGTCCAGATGTTACCAGGGCTGCATGTGGGTTTTGACAGGCTGTGTACAGATCTCACCAGAGCTGAATACAGATCTCCCGAGGCTGCGTACAGATCTCACCAGGCTGTGTACAGATTTTACCAGAGCTGTGCCTAGATCTCACTGGAGCTGTGTCCAGATCTCACCAGGCTGCGTCCAGGTCTCACCAGACTGCATCTAGATCTCTCCAGGGCTGCATCCAACTGCCTACAGGCAGCGTCCAAATCTCACCAGGCTGCGTTCAGGTGGAGGGTGAGTCAAACAGGGCAGGTGCCGGTCTTTTGCCGACTTCGGGGCTGTATTTGCCGTGTGGGTCTGCCTCGAGCTGTGCCTGCGCCGGGAAGGAGAAGATATGGGACCCAGCAGGTACTATCAAAGACAGCTACTGCCAGCTCCACGGCAGGCTACTGCAGGTCCTCACAAGTGTGGGACCTTAGGCAGCCCATCTGATAAAAAGGTATCAGCTTTTAGCATCGGAGCATTTTCACGTACTTGTACTTGTGAAAATGCCCTGTATCGACGCCTAGTATCGGTATCGGGACCTCCCTACCAGGAACCATTGGAGCATATTCAGGAAAAACTTTAAAAGCCCTCAATATAGTTTTAAGCTACTCCAGATGGGTGAGCAGCTCTTAAGTATATAAATAATGTGGTCCTCGTTAGTTTCTTGATGCATAACCGCTTAGGACATGGGTTTTTAAGGTGTCACTCACAGGTGTATAAACAAGATAGAAAGCCTGACAAAATTGTTGTGAGTATGGTATGGACTTTATGTTTTACCAATGGTGTGTCTTAGCAAGGTACCCATTCACATACTGTAGTATAACATAAAAAATATTAGTTGTAAAGTAGATGTGCACACTTTCTGTCCTAAAAAGGGATATAGATATAGGCTTAGGTGGTACAAAGTATGTTAATGCTCTTTTAAACCAATCCGTTTCTTAGCTGTTCCTTGCAAATTATTCTGAATCATACAAGCTTCCTATAAAGCCCTGCACGTAATCCTCCTCCAAAGAAACAACCAGAAAGGTAAGAATTTTCTAAAATTATTTTTAGATATGCTGTGTAAATGGGAACACATAATAAACACAAAGTGGGAGTTTGAAGTTTGGCTGCAAAGATAGAAATACACTTTAAGCTCATTTTGAGTCAGAATAATGTGAATTCTTTTATATACTCTGTAAAGCACTGTATATCAGTGCTCAATTCATATTATAAACAACAAATATGTGCTTTAAAATATATCAATGTAATATCTTTTTTTATCTGCAGACCTTGATACCTACTTTATATGTGTTTTCCTTGCTTGAAATATCATCTACATAACCTTTATTCATATTTGATTTATGTGACATGATTAGCTAGAGAGTCTTCCCGTCTGCAAGAACAATGGATGAAGATTGGGGTTGATTGCCTGTAAACTCCAATTATGTAAATCTGTCATTGATTATAACTAGTTATTCGTGTTTTATGGCTTTTAAAATCATTTAAATGATTTATTTATCAGGTCAGCCACAATGCATCCTTGGGAATATTATAAAATGTTGGTATCCATGTAATACCTGGCAAGTGTTCATATATGTGTGTGTTGCACATATGATGAATAAACTCAACAGTGCAATACGAGTGGGTAACATTGGAGTGCTTAAATGAGGACTGGTTGCAATGAAATGGAGGGCACTCATCACTCTAAGGCAACAGGGATGTAACTGACCAGTGGCGACTCTAGGAACAATATATAGGGGGGGGCACATAAGATACCACAGTCAGAATGGAGCTTCCCCCCTCAGCGTCAGGCCCTTATAATTCAGTTTTGGGCACCAGCTGCTTGCTGCTGCTGTTGCAGATTCAGCACAGTAGCAGCAAGCAGCTGGTGCCCAAGGATGAATAAGGGCTCAATGCTGAAGTGGGGGAAGCCTTTGTCTTCCCCCACCCCCATGTTGTGCCCCTATTCAGCCTTGGGCACCAGGCCAGCAAATTGCTGCTACTGTACTGATCTCTGCAAAGGATTCCCCTTCCCTCCACCTCAGCGGTGGGCCCCTATTATTACGTTTTGGGCACCAGCTGCTTGCTGCTACTGTGCTGATGCAGAATCAGCACAGTAAACCAAGAAAGACATGACAGCATGATCGAAAAATTAATTGAATACATGATTGAAAAATTCATTTGGGTTCATTCAAAAGTGGAGGGACATAGGCTTTGCTCACTCCACCTATGAACATCCCATTCAAGAATACATGATAGAATGGTTAATTAATAGCATGATTAGAATAATAGATACATGAATAAGGATGGTTGAGAATGGGGGAGCGAATATTTGTCTCAATGTTTCGCGCTCAGAGGCGCTTCTTCAGGAGATGGAGAGAATCAATTTAGCAGGCTGACGTGCGTGCATCCAAGACGACCCCAACCGGGGAGTACACCAAAACAGTCCTCCCAGGGGAGAGTAGCGAGGACCAAACCCTGTGCGGTACTGGGTACGGGTGGCTCGGAGGTGTTTGGAGGACAGGAGTCCCTGTGTGTTTGTGGGGCCTCCATGTAAGGCAGTGTCTAGGTAAACAAGTGACCCAAATCCTGCGGTTCTTTACTCCATACAAGGCTTCCCTATTATTCTATGCCTCCCACCTCAAACTGC
Source organism: Nanorana parkeri (assembly GCF_000935625.1). NCBI lineage: Eukaryota > Metazoa > Chordata > Amphibia > Anura > Dicroglossidae > Nanorana > Nanorana parkeri. The sequence continues at coordinate 1,297,266 of NW_017306375.1, forward strand.
TCGACACAGGGATTATTTTAATCTATTATGAGCCACATTATGGCTCACAGAAAGATCAGTCTTACCTAGAGTGAAATGTAGGACATTCATCAAAAGGGGTGTAACTGACAGGAATTTTCCACCAGAGACAAGTTCCCGCTTTTACTTACAATGCAACAATGGGGATTTTACATCTTGAGAAGTCCTTGTCAATTCTGTAATTTTGCTTGGAATACCTGGGGCTGATCTTGGACACCAGTCAGGCCAGGGTGTTCTTGACCTGCCCTCTGGCTTGCTGCTGTCTGTGTGTATATACTCTGTGTATGGGGGGGGGGGGGG
>NW_017306375.1:1297655-1302823 GCF_000935625.1 Nanorana parkeri
GGGGGAGTTTGGCCACATGGGCTAGCTTTTGTTTTTATTGTACATATTGATGCAAGTGGCACTATACTTGGTAGGTGATGATCTAAAGCAGAAAGTGTGTCCTCCAGTCCCCCAATGAAGAGAACATTATTTTATAGTAAGGAATATTATATTAATTGGTGGTTCTTAAACAAAAGTAAGCAAAAAAAAGCTTCTGCTCCTTTGCAAATACATAATGGGAAATAAAATGATGAGAAATAAAAGCTCTTTATATTGATAAACATTTAATAGTATTAGTATAACAAATTTGATAAATGTTAAAATGTGTGCACAAAAGATGGAGCACATAGTGCAGTAAAATTTAAGTACTGTAATTTGTTTTGAATCTCTGTGCAGACTTCTGGAAAATTCAATGAGCCAATTAAAAGAACAAGGTAGAATTATGGAAAAGCATCAGTGTGTCTATTTGGCGGTTTTGCATACAAAAAAGAAGACAATAGAATGTCCAATCTTTTTTTCAACTACCCCACTGAGAAATGCCCTTACAGTAATCTTTACGCTGTTGATGCAACATATAATAGAACAAGTTCAAAAGGGGTACCCAGAAACGTGTATTGACAGTTGACTGATCTGCTCGTTTTCAGCTGCATTGGGCAATGATCTGCAGAGAAAATTGACCAGCCAGGTTAGACAGCCTGTGCCAGCTGATATGCCCTGGCCTAGAAGATAAGATGCATGTGTAGCACATGTCTATGTTGCTGATCTCCTCCACTACCCATCTCTGTAGCAACAATATGACAGTTGGCTGAATTGACTCGTCATGTTTGTGTACACAATGTCCCAATCCTCTTGCTTACCAAAATTATTTCTTACATTAAATTTTAGTCCCTATCCAGTCTTTATGGACTGGCATGTGCCAGACCAAAGATAAACACTAAGGGGTCTATTCACAAAGCTGCCGAGGGCAGCCGAGTGAATGACTGATCAATTTTTCCAATGCATCACAACCGGTTTGTATTAAGACCCATTCCACCTACAGCATTTATTTACCTTTTCTTTTCTCCCCAGCTGCTCTGTTCAGTGTTTGGGAGCAAAATAAATACCTGTTACTTCCAGGTACGGAGGTGGCTAAATGGATTAGTGGGGGGAGGCAAAGAATGTTAAGTGAATACTCAAGGGGAGAAGGCTGGCCTGGAACATCCTACCACCTGTCCCTACTGAGCAGTTATGGATGGACTAAAAAGAAGTGATAGTAGGTAGGAGAGGGCAGGCCAACTTTTGACACTATCCACAAATGCTGAAATTACTGTGTTATAGCTGCCCCCAATTTTGGAATTTTCCCTATGCAGCATCTGGCCCCTATTCAGCCTTGGGCACAAGCTGATTGGTGGGGGACCACTGGGGGGGGTGTTTGCAGAGGACAGTAGGGCCCGACGCTGGGCTGGGGTGAGGGGGAGCGTTTACTGACACATGCTGCTGTGAGTGAGGCGTCAGACATATGAATGCCATCAAAACCTCTACAAGAATTCGCCTAGAGAACTGTCATGTTGACGCATGTTTGCGTATTGCTACTTCATCCGTGTCTACAAAGGACTTTGATGCAGCTGCTGCGTTCTAATACAACCATAGAATAAAAAAGGTAAGAATTTAGAAAATCTTTGAAACATTTTATAACAGTATACCACAAGCAGTCTCTATATAAATGTTATTTTTAACTTATTTGTACTTGTGGAACTAGGCCAGAGACAATACAGAGATGGGAATTTATCAAATCTGAAGCAGCTGTGCATGGCAACCAATCAGCTTCTCTTTTTCATTTTCAAATCTTAACGGAACAAACTGAAGAGAGAAGTTGATTGGTTGCCAAGCACAGCTGCTCCAGATTTTTGTCTGCTCCAGTTTTTATAAATTCCCCCCCAGAGTGTTTTTTTATGGTCTTAATGTGAAATGTACCTTGGTGTCCTTCACTAAGGTCTGTACTTTGGAAAATGTCCGCCATAGCCTTGGTCCGTGCCAATCCCTGGTCTGAAAGTGAAACTATAATGGTTTTAGGTCAATTCTACTCAGTTACTTGGGTGCATACATTTCAGTTTGAGATACTGAGCTCTGTAAAAAAACAGGGATTCAGCAGGGAAGCTAAGGACATTCAAGAACAAAGGAAGACGAAGATTCAAGAGCTCCAACTATTGGCTGAATATGAACATATTCATATGAAATATCTAATATATACATGAACAAGAACACATTTTATATTGATTTTTTTTGTCTTGACTATAACAAATAATAGACTAAAATGCATACACAACCACTACTCCTGTTGAACTGTAATTGAAGGATCTAAAGATGGAGCCTCATTAAAGGTGAACTCCAGGAACAGAAACAGAGGGGTGGATATAAGACCAGTCACCCTGTACAAGGGCAGAAAGCAGAAGTGACTGGTCTTGATTAGAGGAGCTGATGCACAAGCGCAAAATGTTATACTGGGTTACTGCACAGATCTGGAAGAAATACACAAATCACACCAAGATTCAAGTAATAAAACACATCTCTTGTATTTAGACAATATTAGTTTAACCTGGAGTGCACTTTCAAATATATGTAATACAAGGTATGCTGAATATGTATTTGTTTTTAAAGTTTTCAGTCCAATTTGAGTTTCTTCCTGATATTAAACACTAGGTGAGACTAATGCAAATATTGACATGCTATATTCCCCCTTGTCAGTCAATTTAGATTTTACTTAATTTCCCATGTGAATGGCCAGGTAGAATTACATTGCTGTTTATGGGTTCTATACTTGGCTGGACCCCTTCCTCTGGCAAGGCTGCAGAGCATACAGTCCCTTAGCAGAAACATCATGTTCTTAGTTTGAAGGTCAACTAGACTCCATAGTAAACCACAGGTATTCCCAACAGAAGCAAGCAAACAAATAAAGGTCATACAACTTACACATGTCAATACTTAGAGCCGATACAACACGATAAACTATAAAGGGAGAGAATAAGACTGAAGGTCATATACAATAAATTAAATAAAGATCATTATCATCAAGAAACAAAAATTGCAGTAACAATGTTCACAAATGTATTTAAAGGAAAAGACAGGAAAAAAGAACAGCTGCTCAAGGCAACCAATCAGGTGTTAGATTTGATTTTCTAACCAGCACTAAGGAAATGATTGCTGGAATCTGCTTAACTATGGGAATATTTTTTTTTATTAGGTAACCCAGTGTAACCAGATGTAGGCATGCTCAGTTTTTCTAATGCAGAATGTATGGAGACATTACTATGTATATCCCCACCCCAACTAAAATATAATTTTAAATGAGTTTGTTTTAAGACAGAGTCTGGTGAGTTCAGTCCTCTGGGATCTTGGATTGCTATGACTTCTCACTTACCCTTGGCGTAGCAAGGACTAAATGCATGTAGACTCTAGCCAATGCCAGGTAAGGTCATTGATACACTTTCTTATCAATATGTATTAATGCTTTAAAAACCTCATTCCTCTGTGAAATATGTAAATATATACTGTATGTAGGTTGAAATAATGTTTAACTCCCCCACGTTTACGCGCCTATTAACGTAAATAGACGTCCGGTGCCCCAGCGCGCAAAAATTACAATTGCGCTACACATGTTACATATCGCCGCGAACGTCGCAGTGAGAGCAATCATTTTAGGGAAGGGGGGGGTGGCGCACACCTGCAGCTCCTGCAAGCGATCGGGCGTCTCTAGAGACGCCTGATCGCTTGTATGTAAAAAGCCATCGCTGGCTGTTTACATGCTTACAGTTTTGCACTCAGCTCGTGTGCGTGCTGAGTGCCGCACACGAGAAGGGGGAGGGGCAGGACGTCTTAAGACGCCCTCCCGCTCCTAGCAGACGTCCGTCCGGCCGTTCACAAACGGCCATGGACGGAAGGTAGTTAATATAGTAAAAAAATAAAAACCCCAGCGGTGAATAAATACCACCAAAAGAAAGCTCTATCCAAACAAGGGTATAAAATTCATTTCAGTACAGCGCTGCATGACAGAATATATGTCAGTCAAAGTACCGCATCGCTGAATACTAAAAAATATCCTGGATGGGAAGGGGGTTTAACAGCGCGGATGTCAGCTGGTTAAGGAAAAGTATCGTTAATTGGTATCGGCAAGTCCCTAAGGTAAAGTACTTGCAAAAATGGTATTGGGACATCCCTAGGGCTTATGGTTCAGCACTCTCTTGAAAGATATAAAACCCACAGCATATATGTTTCACAGCTTGAAAAATGTCAAGAAGCTGATACCGTTTCTTGAAATGTTGACCCAATACCAAAAACGTACAACATAACATTGGATTTTAGCCCGATTAGAAGTAGGGTATGTATGTGTGATACATACTGTATTTACTTGTGTAGCACATGTAAACAGACATTACAGGTCTTAAGTAAAGTCTGCTGTACTGTTGTGGAACCGCAGAATGACTGACAGCAGCAGGTCCCCCCATTCCCTGTTATTATGGCCTATGATCCCCTGCCAAGCTCTGGAATGTGGGTCAAAGTTCAAATAAGCACAGGATGTCCTTGTAACTCCTTTTTTTCTGGACATGTGGTTCAGCTGGCTTTGGTTTATGAACCTGTGCATGTTGTACAGACACAACACTGAAAATATAGTGAGATTTAACAACATCTTTTAGCTACTCTGATCAAATGAAACAAAATGACAAATCACAGAATAGTGTTCTGTGTGTACTGGCGTGTTTGTAGAAGTTTGAAATTTTTAGAAAGTCTTTTAACACAACCTGTTTTGTCATTTATTTGTGGTGACACAAAAAGTGCAGTTATTAAGAAGTGAACTAAAATCTAAAAATATTCTATTTTATCATTGTTATTATTTTGTTTGCCTTATAGACTGCAATGAAGGATCCTAAATATGGACTAAGATCATAAGCTACATCAGTGTTATTAATACATTTGTAGCAGTTGAATTAGATTTGTATAGGACACTGCGGACTGGACTAGGGGTGCCAATATCTCAGTGGGCAGAAGACTAACCTTTTCTTCAATTTTTAATTACATAATCATTATTTAATTGCATAATCAACAATTACACTCATTATCATTGTTGCATTAGATGGTATAAGGTCCACATTTGCCAGATCTCTCCCATTGGTACTACCTCCTTTCCTAGAGCAACTTGCAAGCTTAAATTGTTC
>NW_017306375.1:1302849-1323571 GCF_000935625.1 Nanorana parkeri
TGAGCAGGAGAAGCTGACATTTCACCTTAGGAATGAGTCATTAACTGGAATGTGGGATGTAAAAGTGGGATGTGAAAATTTGGTGCCAGTCACTTTAAGTATTTTATAATGCATTATTCCATGAACAGCAAAACAGGGAGAGAGGGTTAGGGCTGCAGAGATCTGGGTAACACACAATTCCAGACTCACAGAATGCTTTCCAGCTCTACAGTGCAGGATGCCTTTAAACCGAAAATGCGGTGATACTGTGTTCGAGAAACATAGCTGGTTGGCAGACATATTTGAGATTGCCCCTGGGTGGGAAACAAGACTTCTCTCTGAGGTCCAAGCCGATCCTAGCTTCCCCAGTACCTCCAACAGACGAAGTTACTCTTTGGTTCTCCGTCCCAGGAATAATTCCGGACCCCAACTGGGTCCACACCTGACCACCTGCAGGCTACAGGCCTGGCCAGGCAGCACATACATAATGCTCCTCCCCCAGGCAGGAGGCCCGGTGGAGAAAGAGAGTCTCACATGGTCAGACCCCGATATTTATGTCTGATTGTCTGGAGAGACATAGCTATCCATAACACTCCACTGTTGGTTGCACTGCTCTATGACAAAGTTTCACCCAACAGTAGGCAGATGCAATAAATTACAGAATCCCGAGGGAAAGCTAAATGAGTACAGACTATGTAATCAGCTAGTATGGATACAGTCCTAGCAAATTAAATTTAAATAGTCACCTCACTTAGGGCAAGGTGGCTACACAACCGTGGTCTAGCTCTGCAATTCTGCAATTGTTACCTCTGTATTTCATCTTTTTCTTGGATTTCAACTTACATGTTAGCTGTTGCCAGAGTAGCAAACCTCAGGGTTGTGTTTTCAGAGCATTGCAGAGAATACCCAGAACTCCATGTGGGAGTGCCTTGGTAAGGACCAGGCATTCCTTAGCCACTGCTCCTCATGGGTGCCCAAGCTATTCTCTGGTGTTTTCATGTACCCATGGATTTTACTTAAATCTAAGAAGCACTAAATGTATGGTGCACTGAAGTGTTTCAGCACAAATATATCTGATTATGGGGAAAGCACTGGTCCACTGGGGTATATCACTGTAATCCAGCTTTAGGAATGTATGTAAACTCACCATAGTGAGCTTATTTGAGCATTAAGGGGACCATAATCATGAATATTATTAGTTGTTTGATGATTTGGTATGGAAACAACAGGAGTGGCAGGTTATATACTGTGTAGGAAAATATGCAGTATTCCAAAGTAAGAAATGTACAAGAGAGTCTATAGAGTTGCACAGTATGGAATATATTATGTAAAGATCAGAGTAAAGAGTAAGTATAAAACATAAAGCACATTGTTCAGAATAGAGCAATATACAGTATAGAACATACAGCTTAATCTACAGAGTGGACTGGTGTACAGTATAGGTAATTGTATAGAGTGGAACAGCATGCAGTATGTATATCACTATAAAACATACCGCATAAGGTGCAGGGTGCAGCAGCATATATTATAAAACGTAGGGGGAGAGAGAAATTGCACAAAGAGCAGAGGGGTGAAAAAAGCTACACACGCAATAGAAGATCCCTCTGGATGGTCACTCCTGGTGTTAAAGTGCTCCAGCAGCAAAACAGGATGTTGCAATCTGGCTTTATATTATAAGGAAATGGATGACAATAGACCACACTGTAAAATTATTACAGACCTCCTGTCCTGAAAACATCACCACTGGCCTATCCTCTGTCATGCTGCTCATTATTTGTGCAGCTGTGGCAGTTCAGTAAAGGTCTGCCAGTTGTAAAATGGCGTATTCCACATACAAAGTATAGCACTGTTATTACTATTATTATACAAGAGTTATATAGCACCAACAGTTTATGCAGTACTTTATAATATAAGGAAGATGTTACAGTTACAATACAATTCAAAACAAAATGGTTAGGAGGTCCCTGCCTGTGAGAGCTTACAATCTAAAAGGCAAGTGATATAAAAAGTGGTAGCTGTGTGAGAATGATTTGTTTGAGAGAGTGATAGTGCAGTGGTTAGGTAAAGGTAGGATAGGCTTTCCTGAAGAGATGCATTTTCAGGGATCACCTAAAGGCAGACAGAGGAGGAGATAGCCAGACAGGTCGGGGTAGGGAGTTCCAGAGAATGGTAGAGGCTCTAGAGATTTCCTGGAGGGAAGCATGGCAAGAGTTGACGAGGGATCTAGAGAACAGGAGGTCTTGGGATTAGCAGAGAGGTGACATTTTGAAACGAGGTTAGAAATATAGTGGGCAGCAGAGTTGTAGATTTATTTGTAAGTGGTTGTTAATATTTTGAATCTCATTCTTTGGGTTATTAAAAGGCCAGTGGAGGGATTGGCAGAGGGGGATGCAGGCACTCAGCAGTTAGTGAGGTGGATGAGTCTGGCAGCAACATTCATGATATACTGAAGATGGTATAGCCTGTGTATAGGTAAGCCAATGAGGAGGAAGTTACAATAATTGAGACAAGAGATAACAAGTGAGTAGATTAGTAGCTTTGTGGCATCATTGGTTAGGAAGGGGCATATTTTGAACATGTTACTGAGGTGAAGGCATCAGGATTTGGACAGTAATTGGATGTAAAGCTTAAAGGTGAGGTCCAAGTCCAGGATTACAGATAGCACTTTGGCAAGGGGGAAGGGAAGGATAATTGTGCTCTTAATCTCAATGGAAAACATGGGGAAAGGTACACGGGGGGAAGGAAATATCATGAGCTCAGTTTTTTAAAGAAAAAAGGTTTTGAAAGAAAAAAGTCATACCACTTTAAAAAAGGATTTTTGAAAGTGGTGTAATATCCATGGCCTTGTGGGAAATCCGGGCCTGTCCAGACTGATAGTCAGTTACTAAATGAGTGTAAGGACACAAAAGGCATGAGCTGATATATATTTATGTGTCATCAGCATAGAGATAGTATTGGAAGCCATGCAAGGTTTTCAATTGACAATAAAAGGAAGTATAGAAGAGAGATTTTAGAAGGGGTCTGAGGTAGGGTTGCCACCTTTTCTTCAAACTACACCCGAACACTGTAGCGACGTGCAGACATTTTTTTTGGGAGAATGAGTCGTGGCTTATTCATATGTAAAAAGCGCCACCCATTCATATGTAAATATCACAGTTGAGACAATTCAGTGGTGGGCCAGTAGCTCCTATCGTACTTTTGGTTGCCCCTGTCTGCCTGACATCTTGTGTCCGTGTTTCTGCTGCCATGAAACCCGAACACAGCATTCAAAACCCGGACTGTCCAGGTGAATCCTGGACAGGTGGCAACTCTAGTCTGAGGACAGAGCCTTTGTGGACCCCTACAGAAAGAGGAGGTAGATGTGTAAATTACACTGAAGAAGTGCCTAGAAAGGTAGGAGGAGATCCATCAGAGAGCAGAGTCTTGGAGGCCAAGAGAGTAGAGTTCTTTTGAGGGGGAGCAGGTGGTCAACTGTGTCAAAAGCAGCAGAAATGTCTAATAGCAAGAGTAAGAAGTAGTGACCATTGTTTTTAGCAGTAGGTCAGTAGAGAGTTTTAGTAGGACAGTTTCAGTGGAGTGTAGGGGGCGAAAGCCAGACTGTATGGGATCACAAAGGTTGTTATCACGGAGGTGTCAGCTTATGCGGTTGTAGATTAGGCATTCTAGTTGCTTGGAGGTGAACGGGAGGATGGAGATTGGTCTGAGATTGTTTAGGCTGGCAGGGTCCAGTGTGGAATTTTTGCTATGGGGGTGACCAGTGCATATTTTAGAGGGAAGGAGAAGGTGCCAGTAGAGAGGGAAAAATTGAAGATGTGAGTAAGAGAGTGTAGGATAGAACAAAAATGTGACAAAAAAAGTGGTGAGGGAACAGGGTCCAGGAAGCAGGTGGTGAGGTGGGCTTCAGAATAAAGCTTTGCAACATCCTCAGTAGTGACAGGGTCGAAAGAGGAAAGTAACACATGTGGTGGTGGACCTGATATGTTCATTGGGAAATATAACTAGACAGTGGAGAGAGATTAAATTCTGTTATTAGAAATGTTATGAGATCACTTTACTTCAGAATCCCTCACTTTGATTAAAAAAATACACCTATACTGTTATAGCAAAAACAGCCTTGGGTTGATCCTTTGCCATGACCCTGGTCAACACTTGATCGGATATCTACCAGGTAATCTAGCTCTGCCCTCTCTCTGTTTGTCCTCTGCCCAGAAGCATAGTGATAAAGTAACCAGTTTCTTCCTAAATGTGGTGCCAACGAGCGTGTAGGATGCTGATGTAATTATTTCAGAGACATTAGTATGTACTGTATTTTTCACATAGCAGAGACTAATAAAATGGCTATATTTTCTTGGTGTTGTACAATACATGAGAATAAAACAAGTATACTGAAATGCCAAAAAATAACACTTCTATGTGTATATCTGTTGGACACCAAGAGCGTCAACTGCTATAGCCATAATTGAACCCTTCTGATTGCTCTAAACCCAAAATGCATTGGGGGGGAATATACTAAAACTGGAGCAGAGAGAATCTGGTGTGACATGGCAACCAATCAGCTTCTCTCTTCAGTTTGTTCAGTTCAGATTTGCAAATGAAAGAGAGAAGCTGGTTGGTTGCTGTGCACAGCTGCTCCAGATTTTCTCTGCTTCAGTCTTAGTAAATTCCACATACTATATTAAAACTGTAATCCTAATTACTTACATCACATTCTTGTCCACTCAACATGCATTTACTTGTCAGAGTGTTAAATAACTGCTAGACAAATGAAAATATGCCTGAGACGCACTGGTGCACATTACATATCAAGCTTGTTTTATTAGATTAGCATATCAGTATTACAAACAGTATATCAGTTTTTGCCACAATTAGTTATGATAACTGGTACACCCACTACTTGGTTCTTTCCTCAAAGCAACATGAAAAGGACCTGTCACACTGACTCAATTTCTTTAAAGTGTAGTTCCACTTTTGCAGTCAAATTTGAGAAAACCCCATCTATCTGTTTGTTATTTGCATCTATTCACACAGCAAACCTCCCAGTTCCTTACACAATGATGGATGTCTTTCCTGCCCCAGGGAAAGACAGTTTGGCTCCTGCAGGTTCTATGGGCTATAGCAAGTATTTGTTGAGATACACATATGTAGGCCATGCCTCATGGATTATGCACCCGGTTTTCTCAGATAATATTAAACCCCATGCTTCTGCTAGGAGCTTAACTGCATAAAGACGTGTTTAACTAGTGTAGCTACTCACTTAGTGCTGCATAATTGAGCACATTTGGCTTCAGCTTGGGTCCCAGGCAGGCACAAATCCTGGGACTTATCATACACAGCTCTGTTTAAATGCCAGTGTAGTTTAATCTCTAGCACTCTAGCGTAAACAACACCCAGGAGTCTTTAAAAAAAAAAAATTCTAAACTGATATCTGGCTTTCAAGGACAAATCAGTTCCAACAGCTATCAGTTCCTAAAGCTGCTTTAGGCAATTGCCTATTTGTGCTGTATTTCAACAAAGAACAGTTATTCTGTAAAGTCTGTTTGGTATGTGGATTTCACCAATATTTGGTAGGTTAATCGGCTCCTCTCTAAGTTGGCCCTCTATGTATGCATGTGAGATAGGGACCTTAGATTGTAAGCTCCTTGAGGGTAGGGACTGATGTGAATGTGCAACTTGTAAAGTGCTGCGTAAATTGTCGGCGCTATATAAATACCTGTAACAAATAAATAAATATTTCAAGGTTCTTCTCAAAGAGGGAGGATTTTTGTGGCCACAAATTGTCAGATTGCTTTGCCATTTTTATCCAGTCTGCTGACACTCTACTATTTTTCAGTTAACATCAGTTAAGTCCAGATTTTTATAAAATGGAAAAAAAAATGGTCATGTTCTATCAGCAAAAGGGAAATTAAATACTTTGCTGCTCTATATAAGTAGCGAGACCCCTGTGAAATGACCATAAAAATAAATAAAACAGCCATTTCAAATATAACATTAAATAAAATTGCTGTTTAGAAAGTGTAAGACCACAATATTTCATTTGCATATTGTATTCAGCAAAACTGTCCACCTACAGCCATAGCAAATTGCAGCACAGCATGCTCACCTATGCTTCAATAACACTGGAGACTTATGATTGCCTTTCTGGACCATAATGTACTTTTTATGATGTTTATATTTTTTTTCTACCCACAGAGCTAAGCAACACGTTTATAGGAGATACGCTTTCACTAGTTACATGTCTTTTCCCCCCTGAATATATTACCATTTTCTCCTCTAAAGCTGCTGTAATTTTTTCAAAATAAAAAGCAAAATGGGCAAAGTTCTAAATGGTCATCAGTGCAGTAGTTCAGTTTTGTAAAACAGTACTTATATATATTATCATTATTACATTACGTGTGTGTGTGTGTGTGTAATCTCTCTGTAGTCAGGACACAGAAAGATAGTTTCTGATTTTTTATTATGCGTTCTTGCACACATTTCTCTTATAATGTCCACGGGTCTACTATCATAAGTGCAGTATGAACTGAACCTGTCACTTTCTCAAATTGGTTTGCAGGGGTGATTGTCTCTTTACACGATTACCTGTAATCTTGGATGCAAACTATTAAAGGCAACTTCCATTGTGTGGATTGCTCTAAAGGCAATGGCATCCCTTGGCCAACACAATCTGTATAACCCAATTACCTATTTGTCTTTTTCATGTGATGGTTTTTGCATCAGCAAGCTTCTCTGATAAATGAGAAGAATCTGTTGAAGTGTTTTATTTAATTCAATAAATTTTTATTCATTAATTACAATGTAAAATAATCAAATCCCACCAATAGTCTTTGCTATTTAGTCAGTTGTAGGTGCTTACTTATCAACAAAGTAAACATACATAAGTATTTAATCTAGAGCCTTGCTCCTTCTTCCTCCTTTAAAGATAAGGTTGATACAATATCTGTATGCTGCTCAATCAGGCATTCCTAGATATCCCAGTGTTTTAACCTGATATCACTGCTCACAACAAGCAATTCCTACTTTTAACAATATGCATATTATAAAGTTTACATTATCTGAGACCACTACAGTCCAAATTAAACAATACTCATTGCTCACTAAACGTTTCAAGCTCATGAACCTGGTTGTCATTATTTCCTCATTTTCTGCTCTATGAAAGTTTCACAAACACTGGTCAGTTGCCCATAATGACCTGCAGATAGTTGCTGCAGTCCACAATTACCCAGATCCGAACAAATATTAAGAATCTATAAATATTCTTTCAAAATTGTTATTCTCAAATATCTTCACAGCAATTTTCTGTCAAAACCTTTTTTTTTTAGTTTTAGATAGAATGGGGAAAGGTGAGACCCTCTTTCAAGTTTTTATTGCTGTCTGTGTCCCCATTGGGGAGATTCACCTTTCTCTTTGTCCTGATGATCATTGACACCAAGAAAGAAAGTGAGAAGTAAACCCAACATGTTGGGGTTGGGCCTAGAACAAGAGGTAAGGGGAAATCTTCCAATTGGGACACCTGTTCTGGGGTCAAATCTAAGAGGGAAATACGTCCCATTACATCTCAGGTAAAGAAAATTAAGGGGAATTTCCCCAAAGGTATGTAGACAACATCAAAATAAACTGACAGATGTTTGACAGTGAGATACATCAATACCAATACTGGGCATTTATACGAGTACTTGTACTCAGGCAAATGCTCAGATACCCAACACCGATTATGGAGATTTAATTTTTGCAAATTAAGCAGCAGTCTTAGGTCCTGTGCATGGCAGCCTTCTTGGGAACCAGCTGCACTTCCTGCCCACTGCCAGTCTTGGGATGGACAGGTGTCGGTGGTGGTGCTGGATGAGAGGAGCCAGAGGTGGCAGAAGCTAAAGAAGGAGGTTCACGTGTCATCAATATATCCTGAAGGGTAGGTACCCAAGACTATAGAGAGGGGATCTACTGCCTATAGGGGGTTAAAAGGGATCTAATACCTACAGAGGACATGTGGAGGGTATCTGCTGCCTGTAGGGGATCTACTGTAGGGGAATATGCTGCTTGTAGGGGGATCTACTGCCTATAGGGTGGATGTAGGGGGATCTGATGGCTATAGGGGTGATATAGGGGGATCTGCTGCCTGTAGGGGGATCTACTGCCTATAGGGGAAATGGGGGAGACCTGCACACAGCCCTGGTGAGATCCATACGCACCTTTGGTAACACTGCACAGCCCTGATGAGACCCATATGCAGCCCTGGTGAGACCTGCACGTAGCCCTGGTGAGACCTGCACGTAGCCCTGGTGAGACATGCACGTAGCCCTGGTGAGACCCGCACGCAGCCCTGGTGAGAATTGCATGCAGCCCTGAAAGACCGCACAGTCATGGTGATACCCATGTGCAGCCCTGGTGGGACCCATACACAGCCCGGGTGAGACCGCACAGCCCTGGTGAGACCCGCACGCAGCCCTGGGGAGACCGCACAGCCCTGATGAGACCCACACATAACCCTCGTGAGATTGCACAGCCCTGGGGAGAACCGCACATAGCCCTGGTGATACTGCACAGCCATGGTGAGACCCATACGCAGCTCTGGTGAGACCCATACGCAGCCCTGGTGAGACCCGCACGCGGCCCTGGTGAGAGTGCATGTGGCCCTGGTGAGAGTGCATGTGGCCCTGGTGAGAACCCCACAGCCCTAGTGATACTGCACACAGCCCTGGTGAGACCCTGCACATCCTCCTGAGACACCACACAGCCCGGGTGAGACCCTGCACAGCCCTGGTCAGACCCTGCACAGCACATGGTGGGCTGTGTGGGATCTGAGGTGGGCTGTGCAGGATCTATGGTGGGCTCTGCAGGGTCTTAGGTGAGCTGTGCAGGAACTGCGGTGGGCTCTGGGGGGTCTATGGTGGGCTCTGCAGGGTCTCAGGTTGGCTGTGCAGGATCTGTGGTGGGCTCTGTGGGGTCTACGGTGGGCTCTGCAGGGTGTCAGGTTGGTTGTGCAGGATCTGTGGCGGGCTCTGCAGGATCTATTGTGGGCTCTGCTGGGTCTCAGGTTGGCTGTGCAGAATCTATGGGGGGCTTTGCAGGGTCTTAATTGGACTTTGCAGCCTGCGACCTTGCATAGCCCACCAGATATCCTTCACAGCCCAACCACCATAGACCCTGCACAGCCGACCTGAGACCCCGCCTTTCCTGCTACGCTAATAGCGCAACCTGTCAGTCACTGGATACAGCGTTACGCAAAATGTCTTAAACAGGATGGGGTGGGGCAAATTTAGATGGGGCAGGTTGCTCGGGTTGCCCAAACCAAAATACACCACTGAATACTGTATGAATATGTGCATCTAAATCTTACTTTTGAGTTAAATAACCCTCTCCCCTCGCCATTGCTTAATGTATGGTAATACAAATACCAATAAAATATATACCTTTTATAATTGTGACCTCCCTCTGTGTACTGGGGGGCTTATGGTTCCTGCTTACAGACATGGTGAGGGACTGGATCTCTGTGAATCCAAGACACTGATTTGCTGCCTCTGCCTAAGCCACTAACCAGTACTTCTGCCTTGCTGATCCAACATATAGCATGGTTAGGTCTTAGAAGCATCAGTTTACTGGTACCTGAGGGGAGGTTGAACCTACTAAAAGGTAAGTAATTGAGTCACAAGAGGAGGGGATCGGTAAAATTAAAGAAGGTTTTTTTTTTAACAAAGTTGTCAAGTAGCTAAAATTATTGCGCAGTATGGGATAATAACCTCAAAAAGTGCCTGGAGAGACACTGCCAAGATAAAGAAAATCAGCACAGTGCACTTTGATTATCTTTAAAGTTGTCAAGTAGTCCCAGAAATTATATAAGATCCACAGTGCTCTATATCTGTTAATTTTTCCAGCATCTATCTTATACTCCATTCACTAAAATGTTTTCTTATCCTTTGTTGATTATTGATACAAATCCAAAATTGCTATAGAGACACTCACAGGTCTTGTGGAGTGTCTTGTGCAGTGGAGATAAGTCAAAGCAACACCATCTTATTGGCAATGATTTCATAGATCTCAGTCCATCTTTATAAAGACATTGGGGGAAATTCAATAAAGCCTTAACACCACTTTTCTGGTGGTATGGACCATTAAAAGGTCCTGCACCATATTCAGAAAGCCCTGTCACCAGTTTCAGTAGCTTTACCGACACTTACGACAAATTCAGGTCGTTCTTAATACTGACACTTAAATAATCTGTCACTATGGCTGAGACAGATTCAAAAAGAATTACCGCCAGTTACTGGTGGTAATTAGGACCAACTCTGATCTGGTTAACTCTGCTGGCTCCCAGGTGGACTCTACGGGCTCTCAGATGGACTGTGCAGGCTCTCAGATGGGCTATGTGGGCTCCCAGGTGGGCTATGTGGGCTCCCAGGTGGGCTATGTGGGCTCTCAGGTGGGCTATGCGAGCTCTTAGGTGAACTCTGCGGGCTCTAAGGTGGGCTGGGAGCCCGTGGCTCACAGGAAGGCTGGCAAAATCCCCAGCAAGTGCAAGGCCTCAGGCAGCCGCATCTGTCAGTGCTGGTATCAACATTAAGTGTCTCATGTCCGGATGTCAACTAGCCTGAAACCCGGACACAGAACTCAAAAACCGGACTGTAAGGGTAAATCCTGGACAGGTGGCAACCCTAGGTGGGGGATGCCGGATGATCATCATGGCAGAACTCCATCAGGTTTCGCCCCCACAGTCAACATCAGCGACTGTTAAGGCAGCCGTCAGCTGTAGCCAACAGTGTCCTTAACAACCCATGACACTACAAGTGTGCAGAGCCCGATGCAGATGCTGAGGTGTTAGTTCCCCATTAGGGAAAGTTAAAAGGACAGCATGCCAGGATACAGCGCTACACTTGAGGGGTTTAAATTGGAGATATGTTGAGTTTCCTTGTACGGTTATTCCCCATTAGGTCTGCTTTGGCTTTGCTACTGATTAACAGCAGGCAGTGGGCAGATTCTGTGGCCAATAGCCAGTTTGCAATTGGCTTTGGAATCTGCCCTCTCCCTGTTGTCAATTAGCAGCGGAGTGAACCTGATTGGGAACTAATACCTCAGCATCCCCATCAGGCTGTGCACACCTACCCCATAAGGCTAGGTGCACACCTAGGCAACAGCGTTTTTGCACCTTTTTACGCATGTTTTATGTGCGTTTCATGCACATAAATCAAATTGTGCGGTTTTCTTAGCAGATTGTAGCTCATCGATGGTGAGCAAACGCACATAAAAATGCACAAAAACAGCAAACGTGTGTTTTCAAGTGTTTCCTATTGAGTCAATTGGGCCAAAACGAGCTGTAATATGCAAAAAAACAAAGCTCATGTACTTTTTCCAGTGATAGGCGTTTCTTTTATTGCATGGAAAACGGTCAGATGTGAACAGGGCAATAGAAATGAATGGGATTTTTTTTTTGGGGGGGGGGCATTTTTTTGTAGCGTTTTTTAGGGCAGAAAAAGCGGTACAAAACGCTCAGTGTGAACCAGGTCTTCGTCTTTGCAAGCTGTGCCTGTTAGTGTGACAGTTGCAGTGGCTGTGCAGAGAGCTCAGTAATGCTGAGCTTCTGATTTTATCAGGTTCAGCATTACTGAGCTGCACTAAAGATGGAATCTTGGTGTGGACACTCTGGCCTTAATGTGTTGCCAACATGTACATGAATCTGGGGTAAGCATCAACATTTGTTAAGGGGGTGCACAACACAACTCTAAAGAGTGTCATATAGTTCCCCCATTGTTTGTTGATAATTGGGCATGGTAGTAATTCAAATGTTCTTAAAAAAATTATATCAGGTCACCTGGCAGCTTTACATCCACCCTCTTTTGGTGACATTACCAGACACGGAAGTATAGGAAAAAGAATCCTGGCAATATGTTCCAACAAAATGTGTTTGTTTGTTGTACAGCAATAAAGGTCCCACTGGAGATTTGTGGGATTGTTCCATATTCGTAAAGTGCAACTAAGGTCAAAACATTTATTTTGTTTTAGATAGGGTGCAGAGGGACGGGAACACTTGTCAGGTTTGTTATTGCTGTCTGTGTCCCCGTTAGGGTCATTCACCCTCTCTTTTTTCCTGGTGACTATGCACCGATACCAGTTCAGATACCAGTGCCGATACTTGGCATTTTGCTGAGAACTACCAGGGTTGCAGAGGTTGCAGCTGGGACCTGGCTCTGGCGTTCCACCACTGTCCTGAAATCATTCGTCTGTATTGTTTTAGAAAAACTGTCACATGACACTAAACAAAAATGTATCAGTACATGTGTCTGTGAGTACGTGGACAAGTATCAGTACTTGTACTTGCAAAACTGGTATCGGTGCATCACTTATATATATTTATAAAAACAAAATCGTACATTAAAACAGAGATGTAAAAATCCCAGGAGCTGTGTGCTCCTTACAAATGACAGCTGCCTCCTAACTTTTGAATTTGTCTCTAGTCTAGTCTTGGAGCTGGAAAAGTATCTGTACTTGTACTTGGTATCGGTGACCATTATCACCAAGAGAAAAAGAAAACCCCAAATATTGAGTTGTTTCAGAACATGAATAAAGGAGAAATCTTCCAGTGAGGGACACTAGTTCTGATGACCCAGGTGACAGATAAGGATTTCCCTCACTTTGGAGAGATCTACGCTCACCATTGTTGTGGGTATGGGACAGGAAGTGAAGAGAAATCTCCCAAATGGGACACAGAGGACAAAAAAAATCTGACAGGGATTATAACCCTCCTTTACTCTCCCCAAAATGAAAAAAAAAAAGTTTTGGCTTTAGTATGACTTTAATTTGGCTGCTGTCCTCAATATTCAACATTCCCCAGGTACCTGCATGGATATTCAGCATTTTTCCAGAGAGCCTCAGTAGCCTGAAGTTCTGGGTGTAAACTTCAACTAAAGCTTGAATGATCACCATGTAGCCTCGCTCTTCCCTGCTACCTTCCCCCTTTCTATTGGGATGGGTGACTTCAATGGCTAGTAGGTGATAGGAAGGGAAGACTACACATGATAATCTTGCAAACTGTGGATGCAAAGCCTTCAATGGCAGTAAGGTATGCCTGATAAACTGGTGCCATACTGCATTGCCCCAGTACTGAGAAAGCGCCAACCTGCGTAACCTGCTTCACAGCTGTACTGTACTTTACAGTAGGTCCAATAAAATAGATAAATAACTTTGCTTTCCAGACAGACTAGCAGATAAAAAACACAAACTGAATTTTCCATTATTTACTCATATATCCTGCCATCACATGTTCCCATCTATCTTCTGAGTATGTATGTGTTATGTTTAACTGTATTACGGGAAAGATGAGCAACATCAATTTCTCAGAGATTCTTACCAGTGGAAAGAGAATTATGTTTTATGATATACTATTTATGTACTTTATGGACAAAAAGAGGAAGGACATCACTGTGTGACTTTGTGCCACTGAATAATATAGCCTGGTATACTGGTGGTGCCATGTAATTGACAGTGGTAAGACAGTTAGGACTGATGCAGTATCAGACATGTGGTGCACACTTTTCAAATTTAAAATGCTTGTTGCAACCAGAATTGTAGTAGGCAAATGCTGACTGGGCCCATGGGGACTTAGGGCCCCTCTGTCATCTATTCCTGAGACAATAACCTCCCCCTGTCACATTTCTTCTTCCTCAACTTTGACTCCATGGACATATCTCATTACTATCATAAACACATTCACAGTGCTAGATAACAATTTGTGGTTAAAGGCATGTAGCATTATGATCACAGTGATTAAGGAAGTCTATTTTTAAAAGGAAGTAAAGGAGAAAAAAGTTTGAAATCAACTGCACCAACTATTGCAACTTTCAATATAACAACAATAATGTGTAATGCACTGTAATAACACAAAACTGCAACTCATTTATTAAAAGGGCTGGGCCAACCCCTCTGACCTATACAGGAGAACCTTTATCAGTCAGCTTTTATTCGTTTCAACCATTTTTCTGAAAGAAACAGTTCTTAACAAACAATAAAACCCGCTTAAAAATAAGTCATCACCGACCTCTTTAACTGCTTGTACTGTGAAGCAATCTATCTTTAAAGATCACAACAAACAGCCTAAAGTCAGGTCAACTTTCTAGCACCTGGTGTTTGTTTACAAAGACTAGTTTATAACACTAGGAGGCTGTCAAGATTCTGCTTCCATTGAAAATAACTCAGCGAATTGTGTGCCTCTGCTGTGAATTTTGAAGATCAATTTCTCCACAATGCTTGTTGGGGGCTTGTATGGAAGTGCTTTTTATGTTGGATTAGAATATGTAAATATTTAAATGTGCATAGACTGGACACAGGTTTACTTTAAAACCCATTTAAAACAACATTTCAGACAAAGACTACCTTATCCACAGGGTGAAAAAGTATTTTGTCAGAAGACTTTCTTTTTCTACATAATTGAGTCTATGAGCTTGTAGTATGACACTGCTTGCTAATGAACTGGCCAATGTTTGTTACTGCCTTAAACTGTGTATACACTGAAATGGTGGTTTTGGAACAGTGGAATGTGGAATGTGTTCAATTTCCTAGTTAATGTAGTCAGTGGCGTCACAAGGGGGGTGCGGGGGGTGTGGCCCGCACCCGGGTGAAACCATTGGAGCGGTGACACCAAAATGACTCACAGTCATTTTGGTGTATAGACTAACTATTGCGTAGTGAGAGATTCTGCCTTCAAACTCTACATGTTTATCCAGTGGGGTCTATTCAAGTTGTATGTGTGATAACCTGACAATCTACCTATAGCCAAGCTGTCTTAAGGACTTTAGCTATTTATAGCATTCAAATCTACCTGCATCATTGACTCCCATTGCTGTTGCTTCCCCCTGGTGTTGATCAGAGGTACAGCACAAAGAGGGAGGCTGTTCTCAATTGTACCCTTACAATTCGTATACGGGGTGTGATGTGTTGCAACTTACTCTTGGCCTTAATCCAAAGCTGGGCAGAAAGAGGATAAGTTGCTCTCTGATTCCCATACTATAGCAGTTAGCTCATCCGCAGTTGCGATCCACTGTATACGATAGTCCACACTACAGGCGAGTATCACAAATACTGGCGCGAGTGCGCGATGACGTCACGCGCATGCGCAGTGACGTCTCGGCGGGGTGACACTCGGTTACCGCTCCGGGTATCACCCAGCCTCGGGAGGCCCCTGAATGTAGTGACAAAAACAAATCAAAGGAGAAGGATGGAAAATATTTCTGGAGTGAACCAAATTTTTTACAGTGAATGTGGTTTTCGTGTGGAAAACTCCATTCATTCCAAAACCGAATGTTAAAATCAGACATTTCGTATGGCATTCCTTAACAGGGCTATTCACAAAAGGGTGAAGAGTTTGGAGAAGGCAGGAGAAGTGAACAATCTAGGACAACATAGCAGAACTTGAAAGTGAGCCGAATTGGAGAATTTTTCCAAATCAGCTATGTTGTCCTAGATTGTTCACTTCCCCTGCCTTCTCTAAACTTTTCACCCTTTTGTGAATAACCCTGTAAGTCTCTGATGGTTTATTGAATGTTCTGACGAGAATTTTGTAGCAAGTGCGCAATTCTACCCAGCTGTATTGCCTTTTACTTTCAGGGATTACCAGGGCACTGTGGAAATTAGGCCTGGATCTAGAGGAAAGGGCATTATCATACTGTCGCTAGAGTCCTGTGTGTATTCAGCCCACTCTTGTAGTGTGGGGCTACCCCTGCACTGAAAGAGTTAAGAGCTCATTTTGTCAAATAAAGCAGTTTTACTCCCCAATCCTCAGTCCCGCTGCGGTCAGTGCTAACCTCTCTTCCCATCTGCTCCGGGTGTAAAATGTCCCTGGCCATCCTCACATCTAATTCAAGTCAGTGGACCTGCATTAGATGTCATGACATCAGCGGTCCTTAGACTGCCAGAGCCTAAGGGAGAGGAGGCTGTGGGGATCAGTCGAGTACACCAGCGGGACCAAAGATCAGGTGAGTATATCTACTTTATTTGACTTCTCTAGACAATACAAGCACTTAACCCTTGCCGTGCAGGGGTAGCCCCACTCCAAAGGTTAGTTTTTTTAAATTTCTGGAGTTCTTTAAGAATTATCACCCTATTGTATGTGGAGCCAAACTCCCCTTATAGAAACAAAGCTGCACATGGTTATATGAGTCCCCTATTTCCCCTTAGCTTTAATGATAAAACATATACTTATCTCAAAATAAGTATTTATGTTGACATGATATACACTGTAATGTCTTATAAGATACAAAAATGCAATGCTATTGTAAATATGTCAACTTTGTAGTATTTATAAAACAATGCAAATCACTCCATATGGACACATTTTGTTATCATCTAGTACATCTGCAAATCATTTACAGAAAACCAGTTACTTTATATTCTGCTTTGCTTTTGTACATTGTGTGTTGCTATAAAACAAATATTTTGGAGACTGTTTGCGATGTCTGTACATTGAATATTAAGCAATAGATGTTCTTGGTAAATCATATAGCCAATAATTGCACTCACTAGCATCAACTGGGGCACACTCGTCATACACTGGCAGCCACTGTCCCTGGTTTGACCTCAACCTACACATGAACTTCTCCCAATCTGGTTACATGCCTAATCCTATCCCTGTGCCTCCTGCTGTAGAAATACTAACAGGGCAGGGAGGAGATATTGAGATAAACATATGGAGAGATCAGAATATTATGTCCATTTATATGGGATAACAGATGACAGCTATGCATGCAGGCGCAGTTTGAAGAAACATTTAGAATCATCATCAGCTGCAAAGTAAAAGACATCACGTTTTTTTTCTAAGACACTTATAAGTGCAACTCTAGGTAGAGAAATAAAATCTATCAATAGCAATTTCCTAACTAGGAATGAGAAAAGTGATTGATAGGGTTATATCATGCAGCAAATCTAAACAGTTTGTTTGCTTTAACATTCATGAATAATAAGGGGTCTGCAGGTCCAAAATTTGTGCTTTTGCTGTCACATTGGCAGTGGCTGAGCGCAGAGGCGTAGCAGGGTTATGGCACGCCTGGGGGCAAGTCTTTCATTAGCGCCCCCCACAAACCAAACCATAGTTCAATGCTCTGGACCCCTGCCTAGGTTTTCCCCTTCTGATCCACAGCAGAGGTGAGGCTTCAGATCGCCTCATTCTTCACTTCTCGCCACTTCTATTTTGTGATGGAGGAGAGACTTGAATTAAGTGATTTCAAGCCTCACCTCCGTGATGGATCAGGAGGGGTACTGCTGCACCAAAAGAGAGCACAGAAGCAGGTCTAAAGATACTGATCCACCATGGAGGCCCGCCACATAGCAATACATTATAAAGCAATGCAAAATACCACCAGCTATAGAGGACTACAAATCCCAGCACTACATCAATGAAGAGTAATATGAAGCTACATACTCTGTGTTGCTCCAGGGTGGCAGCCTAACCAGGGTCCAGGACCAGGGTCTCAGGAGGGCTGTGCAGAGTCTCGGAAAGGCTGTGTGGGGCCTCAGGCGGGCTGTGCGGAATCTCAGGTGGACTGTATGGGTCTCAGGTGGGCTGCAGAAAGTCTCAGGTGGGCTGTGGGGGTCTAAAGTGGGCTTTGTGGGGTCTTAGGTGGGCTGTGTGGGGGTCTCAGGTGGGCTGTGGGGGTCACAAGTGGGCTGTGTGGGTAAGGTGTGCTGTGGGGGTCTAAGATGTGCTGTGTAGAGTCTCAAAGGTCAACCACGTTGACTGACGGGCGCAAACTCCTCGAAATAAAAAAAGAACCCACCAGACCCGACCGCACCTGACGGACTCATGATGCTAAATGAGCGATTTGACAGTTGCTGGCAAAATTGTAAGAGATGGGCGGAGCCAGCGGTAATGTCACCACTGGATCTGCCCATCTGTTTTCATTCAGCCTGGACCTTTAAAGAGCAATTTGAGAGGTGCTGGCCGAATGTAAACAGATAGGCGGAGTCAGCGGTGACATTAGCGCTGGCTCCGCCCATCAGTTTACATTTTGCCAGCAACTGTCAAATTGCTCATTTAGCATCGGGAGTCTAAATGCGGGTCAACTCAATAAACGTGTAAAACAAAAGCTGCACATGCACGTGCAAACACCACATGGTATATAGTTTAGTTCACTGACACTATTAAGTAATATATAAAAAATATATAATTAAAACCTTTGAAAAACCCAAGAAAATCCTACTTAAAATTTGGGTTTAAAACCCCAAATTATCTTAGGTAAATTCTTTTTGCAAATACGTTGGAGATTCTGCCAGTAACAGCATTTTCACTTGCAGGCTTACATTGATAAGCCACTGATTGACAATTAGTGGCAGTGTTGTCAGCCGTGCCGCTCTACCTGTGTCCCCCACATGACCCAAAGAGATGCTGCATGAGGCAAAACCCTCAGGCTGCCTCATTAAAGGGATGGCCCTTGTCACCCGAGACTGGTATTTGTGGTTGTTGGTAAGTTGAATATGGCTTCTTGTAGCTCTTGAATGCCACCAGAAGTTTTAGCTACCATGGCTGTCAAATGATGTCAACGCTTCGGGCAATCCATCTGCAAGAGGATGACATCTTCTTAGGTGGACACAGACACAGAAACTGTCACAAGTAAACAATAACCACACATCTATTGAAACATGAGTTTTAGGTTGGGGTTTTGGGGGAAGTCTTTAACACTTGCTGTACATTCTTTAATAAAAGCAAAATAACATACCTAAACTACACACCTGTATCAGTGTTCTTTGTCTCAGTTACACACCTATACATGACAACACCTTTCCTCTCTTCTTGCCAGACTCATATTATTATTTAGCTTCAAGACATATGTCTTGGTATTGTTTGACAGTGTGGATTTTCCCAGCCTGAATACCATCTTTACTAGAATTATGAAGGTCACAGACATTTTCTGTCTCTGCAGAGTATTTCAATGTCATGTGATAAGAGTAGCTGTAGACTGAATCATATCAAGGCGTGTGCAGACTGTGGGTAACTACACACCCAGATCTGCAATTCACCTTGTAATACAACACATAGGGCAAAAGAAAAGGAAATAGTACATGGGAGTCTGACCTACATATCAGAGTAAACCTGGTGCTTCATGGGAACATGAAAATGGCATTAATGTTTGCCAACATTTTAGGCAACTTCACAGGTACAGGTGAAAGTAAAGCGCAACATAAGCCTGCACAGGCACCTAGGTTAGTAATATCACAAGAATGTTAAATATTACCATTTGAAGGACAATACATAATGTAGAGATCTTTCAGTGAAGGGATGGTCCATTGTTTATTTATTTCCATTGATTATGGCTGTAGCAATATTTTACACCACCACAAACGTTTTCTTACCAGCTTTAGTACACAGTGCCAAAACTGCTGTTTACATTATCATTATGCTTGCTTGGATGCATTATAGATGTATAATAGACATTGTCTTGTATTTTCTTAAAAGTTGATAACAGAGGTAAGTCTTATAGTCCTATACTATTTTCCTGCATAAAGGAATTACTGCTACAGATCTGCATTTAGTTAGAGCATATCTAACCCAAGATCAACAATGTTATATATTGCAGTTTACCAGTCTTTAGATGTGTTGGCTTTATTCATGTTCTTTCTCAGGCATTGTTTCCTTTATTTTCACCTGGTAATCCTTTGAATACCACACTACCCGTCCTTTCGTGTCTACACTTTCTCCATTGTATATATGGGAGCAGCCACACAGACTGGACTTCAAACTTGTCTGCCTTTGTCTATGTCCATTACATTGTGATTGATAGGACTAGCAGTGCACACAAGAATGCTACAAACATTTTGCTTTCTTTCAAGCTCACAGAAAGTTACAAGTACACTGCATTTCTGGCAAGATCAACAGGTGTTTTCTGTACTTGCTAAAAAATGTTCTTAACCTGAAAAGTAGAATTATTGCAGTGACCACATCTAAGGGCTGGTAAGCTGGAATATATTCTATTTTTGTTTTTTTGGTGCGATATATCATGACCAAAATCGAACTTTCTGGTGTGATGGATCATTTTGCCTTCTGCTTTATCCAATCATTTTGCAACAAACTGCGTTTGAGGGCCCGTTTACACCGAGTCCATGCATTAATCGCACGGTTCCTTAAGCCCTAGCCTTTTTTTGTTCGACCATCATTATTATCTCTGGCATGAAAAGAAGGGTCACTCTGCATATGCAACAACACACAATAATTAATTTCACTTGTCTCTTGTGTGTAAGGGGTTCATTATGGGGTGGTTCATATGTCTGCAGAAGACTACCTCTGAACATGGTTCACTAACATCCACTTCACCCCTCATATGCTAAATCTGGATGCATGCGCCCGCCTTAATACGCTTTTCATCACAGGGATTTCGTCTGAATAGCGCGTGTGTGATGAAACACGTATTAAGGCGGGCGCATGCTGGCGTCATCATGTCCAGGAACAGTGTGGAGAGAGAGATACTCTGAATCGCTACTGGAATTACCAGTTATAGCCTGGATCGATTTCTGATTCTACCCACTGAAGTGAAGGGATACTGAGAGGAAGCCAGGAAGCTAACGCTGCACTAAAACATTATATGATCATCCTGAAAAGGGGTCATTGAATTCTGGTGAGTGCAGATCCTGCATTATCCGTTCACTGATGGTGGATAGGAGCACTATAGGTGGCATGGAAAATGTATGCTTTATTTTAGTGTTCAGGGCCGGTGCTGCCACTAGGCAAACTAGGCAGCCGTCTGGGGCGCAGCCTTGACCACTCACCCCCCCC
>NW_017306375.1:1323682-1375102 GCF_000935625.1 Nanorana parkeri
AAATTGCAAAAGCCAATAGCAGGCTAGCTATTGCACCCGCCCACTGAGCAGAGGAGCAATACTAAGAGACAACTTTCTCTCTCAGGTCCACTCCTCTGCTCAGTTACCGGTGATGCAATAGCCAGTTTGCTATTGGCTATTTCAAATGAAAATAGCCAATATCAGTCTGGCTGTGGTCCAAGCTGCTTACATCCATCTATGGCCTGTGGAAGCTAGTCGGCAGGAGAATGGGGCCGTGCACGTGTGGGGGGGATTGCGGGCTGCACTGCTGGAGGGGGGCTGCGCTGCTGGAGAGGGGCTGAGGGGCTGTAAGTAGCTGGTCTTGCCTAGGGCGCAAAATAGTCTAGCACCGATGTTTGTGTTGTGAACTACGTTTACAGATCCGAGTGGTTAATATTTGGACTTTGTTTGCACGTCACTATTCATAATATGAACTTGCTATTTTGCACAAGTCACTACTAACGCTGTATGCAGTGGATTGTTTTTATCTGACAGTTTTATGTACAAGTACCGTATATTTACTACTTGAGCACTTTAATTGGTGGAATATTCATATTGTGTTGAACAAGACAATTTATTTACGGTATGTGGAGTTTTTACATGTGTCATAACCTGTTAAGCGCAGTGCACTATTTATTTAAGATTTTATGAAAGTGTGATATACATTTTTAGCACAGCAGCTCACGAGGTTTGGATTGATTTAAAAACCAAAGCGCATATCATATATATTCTTTGGATCCATTATGAGATGTGGATTCTATGCCCTCTCTGAGGGAGGGAAGAAATGTGTCATAATAATATCATTCTGCAGCTATTACACCAAAATATTAAAAGTTGTTTTCTTGTTTTGTTCCAGTGGAATTGAATGCTTTTTATCTGAATTCTGTCTTTGGTTGTTGTACACTGAAGCATCTCATGATGTCTTACATTTATTCTGTGAAATCAAAATTTGGAAACATCATATCCCCATTGTATATTTACTTTGTAATACCATGACTTGCTGGTCAAATTACCTTTAAGGAGATCTCTACATTACTGTAATTGATCCCTTGATTATAGTACGCAGGGACAAATGGGATTGGCTTTTCATTTTAGCTGTGACAGCCTATTAAAAGAAGGGATGCATGAAACTGATATTAGTATCAGTATCGGTGCTGATACCTAGTAATTGGGCGAGTATTCGTACTCGCCCAAATGCTCTGATACCTTCCCCGATACTGGAACTTCCGGTCAGAGGGAGATTTCCTCTGATCGGCAGTGCCGGGAAGGAACATGGAGCCAATCAGGAAGCCGGATGGCGGGTAATGAGCATGACTCACAGCCCGGGTTCATGATTGCCAGGAAGCGGCTCTATGCTGTTTGGCTAGCTTGATGCTGATTGGCTGGGAAGCCGGTTTCCCCGCATGGAGCCGGCTTCATGGCCAATCAGGAAGCTGGGCAGTGGGTAATTAGCTGGGAAGCCGGCTTCCTGGCCAATCAGCATCGAGTTGGCCAAACATTATGGATCTGACTTTCTGGATTGGCCGGGAAGCCGGCTCGGTGTTGATTGGCTGGGAAGCCAGCTTCCCGGCCAATCAGCATCAAGCCAGCCAAACGGCATAGAACTGGCTTCCCATGCAATGAAGAGTAATGACACGCTGTCTGGCTTCCTGATGGCCCAGGAAGCCGGCTCCATGCTAGCATCTGCGAGTACCGAAAGATAAATATCGGTACTCATACTTGATACTGAAAAACTGGTGCCCTAATTAAAAGCTTTCTGATTTTGCTCGTGCAAAGATCCCATTTCAGTACACATATGTGGGCACCTTGGTTTGGGTGCTAGGCTGCAGAATTTACTAATGTACTCCTGTGACTCAAAGTCAGCTACTGCCCGCTATATACTGACAGTACAGAACTATGCTGCAACCGGGAAAGATCCCAACAATATTGTTGGGAAACACTCTGCCAGCTGAATGACAGCTGGCTCTGCCTCTCCAGAGCCAGACTCAGCTGTTTCCCCTCTTTCTTGTCTGTCCCTTCAATGAGTGCTGGAGGAACAGAGAGAAGGGCGGGGGGAATCCCTTTGGGGGAGCGGTGACTGACCTGCAGAGAGAAGCCATGAGCTGTTCTTGAGTTCTGGAGGGGGGCAGTTCTTGAGTTATAGAGCCATCATGTAGCAGCTGCTGTGTCACATGCCAAATAAAACTAATGTGAAGAGTATATTTTACTCTTCATATTTTACAATTACACTGGTATGTGTGTAGCAACATAGTCTTTAGCCACCCCCCTTCCCGCACTAGGCCATGCTCTATTGCTTAGTGCAGAGCAATGACCAGGGCTGCTTTTGTAGCTCTCTCAGTTTACCATACGCATGGTACCTGTTGGAGTGACTATAAGTAGGGTTTACTTAAAAGGCTCCTCCAGCTAATACCAGGCCATCCAAGAAATTCCTGGTAGTCTTGCCACAAAACAGCCTTCAATGCCTCAGAAGCCAATCCTTATGTTACCACTAAGTACATTATTGCTGATAGCAGTTCATGTAGCTCAATTATATCCTCCAGCGATTAACAAAACATTGGTAATTATCACTTTTGATAAAACAACTTTCAAATATTATGAAAGATTTTGATCTAGGTATCCAGGTATGAAAAACCTACTATGCGCTGACAACATACTGTGCCCCTGAAATCTGTCTCAAAAACAATATATATACTATATTCAGTATATTTATATATAAATATATATATATAGTATATATATATACACTGTATATACATATACAGTATATATATATATATATATATATATATATGTATAAATACTGTATATACATACATACATTTTTTTTTGTACAAAGGTGCCACCCACATCCCTGTAGCCTTCATCCAGATAGCATTTTAATGTGCTCTTTGCCTAGTCTGACAAGGCAAAAAGTTGTAACCTATGTAGGGGCTGTAATAATGTGCGGAGCTCCTCAACGCTGCTAGTCACAATGCCAACATTAGATAGGCTACAAGGTAAAAGTTAACAGATGATGGCTGACTTTTACAAGTAAAAGCTAAGACAGCATTTGTAATAAAACTGGAAATTAGTCACTTGCTGTGACTTCGCTCTGGCTATATTGTAGTGCCGCTAATGAAATTGAGATAGTCATGTTGAGATTGTACTTGTTTGTAGAAAATGTTTTTTACTGTCAACATGTCTTCAATTTCATGAGTGTCTGAATAAAACTTTGCAAGATTCTTCAATTAGTCAATACAGAGGAATGATAATGTGCAAAGTACCCTAAAGCTAAAGCAGATCTGAGGACATATTTGAATGATTGCAGTATTTACCTGAAATACATTTTTTATATGACTTTCACTATTTTATGAGCTTCCAATTTCAGAATGTTGTTATTGTAGTAATTAGATTTAAAGAGATTTGAAGAATTTTGTTGATTAGCCACAAAGATAAGTGGTTCAGTTCAGTTACTTTATGTGCCTTATATCAAACCTGTCTCAAAGCTAGGATTGGCCATAAAAGCTGTACATGTGAAGAAGCAAATTAATACTTACCTATCCTGCTGCCCACACCACTGGATGCCACACGAATCCTAAATTTATGGATGAATTCCTCTACAAAAGCTAACACTTCCAGAAGAATTGATCTCCTGCATCACTCAGTGGCTTCTCCAGTCAACCTGTCACTACAGGACACATTAAAGACTTTGAGGTCAGTGGGAGAAACCACTAAGAGCTTCATGAGACCAGGAAATCAACACTCCTAGACGTGTGTAGTTTCTGCTTCAGTTGGGCATTTCTCTAGATTGGCATGGTGTTTAGCGAATCAGGTAGCAGGAAAGGTACGTCGGTACTTGTTTCTTTACAGGTATAGCTTTTATGACCAATTTTAGTTTTGATGCAGGGTAACTTTAACTGTTGAGACAAGATATCAGCCATACAAGGAGCACAATATTTTCAAAATTGCATTGTGAGAAGGAGACGTTAAAGCACAATAATTCTGCAGCCCTGCAAATCACGAATCACAGCCTGCATACAGTATCTAATAAGCAAATATGATTGATCCCAATTGCATATATAATTACCAGTTATACACAGAAACTGTTGTTTTTAACTTTACAACACACTGATAACATTATTAACATTAAGTTGATCCCTTATACATGTTAAAATGTTTTTGAAAAGACTATACGTTACCTTTAACAAACAATCAGGTTTGCGCTTAAAGGAGAACTATGGGGTCAGTGTTTTTCCCCATAGTTCTCCTTAGGGTAACCGGAGGACACAAACTAGCGTCCTCCCGTTACCCTAAGCTCAGTATACCGTGAGCTACAGCTCGCGGTATACTGAGACGCCGCAGCCGGAGCGGATCCCGACGTAGATGACGGGATCCGCCCAGCTGCGTGAGTGACAGCTGGCTCTGCCTATCTAGAGGCAGAGCCAGCTGTACCCGCCCCCCCCCCGTCCGTTCCGCCAGTCAGCGCTGGCAGATCGGAGCGGGGAGAGGGGAATCCAGCCCCTCCCCCCTGTCACGTGTTCGCTCACCTCCCGATCTACTGAGCCGACCTGTGACAGTCTCATTGTCACAGGTCGGCTAGAACTATGAGGTGAGTGAAAAGCACTCACCTCATAGTTCTCTTTTAAGTAAAAATTAAGTCAGTAAAAAGTGGTTTTTAGATTTCTTTTTTTTTCACTTTTTATTCAATACTGCATTTTGTACAATGCTCTCTGTCTTACAGGAATAACCAAAATGTATATCCATTTGTTATGTTGAAATGCTAAATAGCATGCAGAACAGGCTATCTCACTAGACATTTAAACCACATGCCCAAGTAGGTAAGAGGAAGTTGTTTCCTATATAACTATTATAAGTATTTTCCATCAGCTTTGTGAAATATGTGAAATTTCTACTCATGAAATGCAATCCGTCTCATTGCTTTCAAAAGAATCATAAGCCCCCTATATAACATGTATAACAGGCACCTATTACTATTAGCTTGTTTTTCTGCTTTATCCTTGCTGCAGTTCTCAAAAGATCATATGCAAATATCCATGTTTTGGAAGTCAGTATTTGAAAATAGCAATGCACACCCACTTCCACCATGTGACAACAGTCAGGCCTGGAAGATATGTTGTCCACACACCCTTCTGCTTCAGAATGTCATCTTTATTCGTATTCTTATAGCATGACATGTGAATGCAAAGTTTTGGAGCCTCACAGGACCCCTTGGTCAGGCAAAGTGTCCATGATCGAAAGTGCACTTTCGATCATGGATACTTTGCCTGACCAAGTAGTGCTGTGAGGCTCCGAAATGTTGTATTCATTTGCCATGCTAAAGGAATACGAATAAAGATGACATTCTGAAGCTGAATGGTGTGCGGACAACATATATTCTGGATTGCATGCTGTGGCGCCATCCACCAGTTGTTCCAGCACCCGTCAGATTCAGGGGTATAACGGTACGGTGTGCGAAGGGGATATAACAAAAACGGTCAGGCCTGGTGGCAATATACTGTTTAGGTACTAAGTACTGCTTATCTGAATTTAAAAAAAAAAAATGTTGTTACAGTCATTTTTGTAGCCTTCTCAAAAGAGTATCACAATCACAACATGTAGCTCTTTTGGTAAGACCAGCAAAGCCCGTGAATGTTCTGGGTGAAGCTGAATGTGTAAGGAAATGTTCACTTCTTCTCTAACATGGGCAGCTTCTGGTCCTTTTCCTGTCCTGCAGTCCTTTTTCTGGTGGCTCTGTTTTCTGGCGTACTGTTCTGCAGTTTGGGAACACTCAAATATGTACTTGATGTTCAATATGAGAAAATTTTGAATTCGGCTCAGTGCATTGCGGGAGTGCCTGTGCACAAAGGCTCTTAGTAGTAGTAGTAGTAGTAATAATAACCCGTAATAATAACCCGTAGTAATAATAATCAGCCCCCATTCTGGCAGAAAGAAAGACCCGAAATCTATCAATGCTACCTAATACTCAGAAACAAAACTACAAAGCTAGTCTACTACACAGCAGACTGACACACATGGCATTTTGTGTAAAAGATGACAGATGCTCTTTAAAGCATGTAGAGCTACGGAGATGATTTATTATTTGAGCGCTATGCTCTGGTAACCAGTGGTTCAAGTTTCAGACTAGGCTGGTTCAGTATGTAGAACACTGTCTTTATAGCTGACACTTTTAATAGTTGGCTAGGAATTTCCAATAAGCTTTGAAGATTCCCTCTTGTACAGAAAGCATTGGTTATGAGTAGATTTATTGTTTTTCTCCCCCTTCTCTTCATTACTGAAGCTCTGAATATGTGACAGTGGCTCACAGGCTCAGATTGATATGTTAAATGCAGTAACACATAGCTTGGGTTGTTAACTCACCTGGCACATGCAACATTCTGATTAAAACTTATAACACATATTTTGTTTTCAGGCAAGTAAATATAAAATATTGAATATGAATATTTCATATTTGACATGTAAAGACAATAGAGTTAACAAACTGTATTTTTTTCAGCAATTTATTAACACTGTGCTATTGAAAAATCTAAATTGATCCCCTGTTGTTCAGCTCTATCCAGAACACACACGCAAAGCTGAATGAGTCAGAGAAAGGATCAGAAAAGACAATCCAAATGTGAGCAGCTACTGCTGGTCTGTCTTATTAGAAAGGCCAGAATGCTTGGCATATACAGTGTCATGGAAGCACTTTGTATTAAAGTGTATCTAAAGTAACTTTAAAAAAAACAACACTTTGAATTGAATAAATATGAGTGGAAATCCCCCTTTAGACCATTGATTGTTGTCTTAGACCATTGTCACCAGTCAAGTTTTTCCATAAGCAAATTTTCCCTCCCCTGTTCTGGTTTAAAGCTATTTTCTGTTCTGATGACAGTGTTCAACAAGACAAATAGAGGGATTTAATTTTACTAAGGCCTCATTTACATGGACATTTTCAGCAGGATATTTCTGTCAGAAGCTAACAGCAAGTTTATGCATGTTTAGCTTACTGTATGCTGTACACTTTGTAACATCTGTGTAATATTTACGTGCGTACAGAGATACAGTATGCATGGGCCTTTTTGGTTACCACCAGCTGAAAATATCAACAATGTGTAGGTTGCTAGGATACATGCGGCCCCTTCTGCCCAGCGTCTTTGGTTGCTACAGCTCCTTTCACCTTGCATCCTTGTTAGGATGCAGGCAGCTCCTGCTGCCTAGCGTCCAAGGTTGCTGGGATGCAGTCGGCCTGTGGTGAACAATAGGCTGCATCAAAGCTGTATGCTTGTATGTAAGTAAATGTTGGAGAAATGTTTACATTTAGTACACTGTAATTTACACTAGAATTTATGACCCTGTACAAAGCTGTCTCCTTTTTTTTTTACACTGCATAACATTACAGCCCCAGGCTTAGCTGCGTGAATGGACCCATAGACGTATATACTCCAGCATACAATGAGTACAAAACTATGGGGGAATTTGCCGAAACTGGAGCAGACAAAATCTGGAGCAGTTGCCCATGGCAACCAACCAGCATCTCTCTTCAGTTTGCTTAGGTAAGATTTGAAGCTGATTGGTTGCAGTGCAAATCTGCTCTAGATTTTGTCTGCTCCAGTTTTTATAAATTCCCCCTTATACTGTATGTTTTATGCATCTGTATGCAGCATTTAGAGTGCACATGTGAATGAGGCCTAATGGGGACACAGCGAAAAAAACTGACATTTTAACCCCTCAGTACTCAGTATGAACCTAATAAAAAGTTTTTAGCTGGAGATATTCTATTTTATTTTTTATTTTTTAAGATGGAGATTTTATATAAAAATGTAACAGAAAAGGTCTGTTTATAAACATTAAAATAGTTGAATTCAAATCATGCAGCAACCTTTTTTTTAGGCTGGTCACACTCACATTAAGGTTCACATTTGATCTGTCAAGGTAACAATATTTACCAACAACTATGTCATGTCAGGGTATACCAAAATATTCCATTCAAAATATATCCAGTCAGGTAGGCAGAGGTCATAAATATGAATGATTTAAAAAGCTATCAAATCTGAAACAAAATCTGACTGTTATTGTCCAGTAGCCAGTTTTATTTATGTCTTTAAGCCAGTGGGCTTAAAGACATAAATTACACCGCTCACCCTTCATCTTTGATGCTTTTACCTAAAAAATAAACACAAAAGCAGTAAAATGAGTTACCTGACAGCTGGAGTGGTCTCCCTCCATGTTTTCTTATACCTCTATTTCCCCAAACTTGACTTAAAGACAAAAGGCCAGTCTGTGCACCTGCTGTACACAAAACCCACTACTAACTGCAGTCAGACACTGGAATATTGGGGGATGAATTCTCCAGCTGATAAATATAGTCACATGAAAAAGAAAGTACACCCTCTTTGAATTCTATGGTTTTAAATATCAGAACATAATAAAAATCATCTGGTCTTTAGCAGGTCTTAAAATTAGGTAAATAGGAGGAGTGATGATTTGGGTTGGTTTTGCAGGTACAGGAACTGGGCACTTTGCAGTCATTGTGACGACCATGAAATCCTCTGTATACCAGAGTATTCTAGAGTCAAATGTGAGGCTATCTGTCTGACAGGTAAAGCTTGGCCGAAATTGGGTCATGCAACAGGACAATGATCCCAATGACACCAGCAAATCTACAACAGAATGGCTGAAAAAAGAAAAAATCAGTGTGTTACAGTAGACCAGTCAAAGTCCAAACCTCAAACCGATTGAAATGCTGTGGCAGGATCTTAAGAAAGCTGTGCATAAACAAATGCCTGCAAACCTCAATGATCTGAAGCAACATTGTAAAGAAGAGTGGGCCACAATTTCTCCACAACTACGTGAGAGACTGATAAAGTCATACAGAACACAATTACTTCAAGTTATTGCTGCTAAAGGTGGATCTAAAAGCTATTGAATCATAAGGTGTACTTAGTATATCAAACATAACTTCTCCATTTTGGCTTTATGTATGTAAAATAAATAAAGACATGGTGTAATATGTCATGTGTTATTGTCCATCTGAGGTTGAATTTACATAATTTTAAAACCTGCTAAGGACCAGATGATTTTGATTATGTCCTGATCAGAATCAGAACTCAAAGAGGGTGTACTTCCTTTTTTACACAACTGTACATATTTATGTGCTTTTATGTTTATTTTTAGGTAGATCACATCAAAAGGGTGATGGGGGGAGGAAATTTAATATTTGGTTTATGTTTATTCGGCTTGGGTTGCTCTAGTGTAATATTTTATCATTTAGTAAATCTAGTTATAAACCAATTTGTCTTGCAAACAGTACTTGTGTTCTAGTATATCATGGAAACAACAGCACAGTCATTCACAGTAGACACTCGTTTAGAAACACAGAATGGAACTTGACCTTATTAATGGCCATGTGGAAAGGCAGCATGGTACTGAAAATAAACACTGTTTTGCAAGACGCAGTGTTTTAACCCCTTCGTGACTGACGACGTACAGTGTACGTCACCAGCATCGGGGCTGTTTAAACAGACTCCCGGCGACTTTTGCCGCCGGGACTCTGTTTAAACTTGTAGAGCCGACTGTCGGCTTTACAACAGAAGCGATCCTGGCGACTTACCTGTCGCCAGATCGCTTCTGCGTCCCGAAGAAGGGGCCGCCCCCCCCAATGTTAGTTCATGAACATAAATCTTTTCTGGATGCAGTGTTATTTTTCTTCATGAAATTAAGTTTAACTGTTGACATGTTTTTTCTCATGAATTGGTATTTTGTGTCAAGAGTTGTAGCCTAAATGATATGTAATATTTAACGCTTGATAAAGATTTTAGGCCAATCGCTAAAATCTTTAACAAGTGTTAAATGTTTCAAAAGTAATTTTCAATATCTTTAAATCAGCAGTTTCATTAAAACAATACCTAGTGATAAAGGGTGAGATCAGGTTCAGACTGAACCCGAGGTAATCAAAAAGTCAAAAGTCAAAAAGCCCAGTCAGCAGTCACCAGAGTATTCCCCACCCTGCTGCTGCAAGTAAACAAAGGGACAAGATGCTGGTGACATCATTGACCTTATATGGGCATATGGTCTATTTGGTCAATAACATTGTTCTAGTATGGCAATGGGGCCATAAAAGGTCAACAATGTTACCTGCATTTTGGCCCTTTTTTTTACGTGCAGCTATGGGGCGGGGGATGCCCCAGTTGCAGTTGATTGGGTGGGCACTGTCGGCTTCTTCCTGGGTTCAGATGGGCTCGGGCTTGGTCCAAGCTCATCCCTTATAGTGATCCTGCTATAAAGAAGTTGTTAATGCACTTCCTGTTGTTGGGTGACACTGCTCTGTCCCCATTCTCCCGATCGCAGCCGAGTACTTAGCCTAAGTCTGTAATAACATCCCATACGTATATTAGATTTTAAACCCAGGAAGGTTTCTCCTCACTTCCTTTTCTGTGATTTTCAGACACCCTTCCATATCTCCTTTTTATCATATAACAAAACATGATTGTACCTTTAGAAATACAAAATAGGGCCGAAAAACTAAAAGGTAAAATGCTACACAATTTCAGTCCATTTGTAAACATAATTCTGTATAGATCTATCCATCTTTCCACCCATCTATCCCCATGTGCATCCATCTGTCTGTCCATCCATCCATTAAATCAGCCCTCTCCTTCCATCCATACATACTGTACATACATCCATCTTGGACACTATTACCTTTTTATACTTAACACTGACCTTCCATAATGCTGTTATCTTCACCTCTGTATCACAGTCTATGTCTAATCCAGGCCTTTGAAACCACCCATTAACGAACCCAGCTGTCCCCTTATCATCCTCTTTTACCCTGTTCATAGTGCAGATATAAAGAAATCTATTTTAAAATAATACATTAGTTTATTATAGATTAAATAACTGTAATTGATATTTTCTTTTTCTATTTTAATGAAACTAATGAAACAAGATGAACTTGGAAGAAGCCCCTGGACTAACGAAGGAGGGAAACCATAAAGTGAGGGAATTCTCTTCCCTCTGGATTCGCAGAACATAAATAGAACAATATATACTGCCATATCATATTGCTCATCAGATTTGAATCTCTTCAAATGTTGTTCATTTGACTGGGTGGGATAGTCATCCTCTTTGAAAAACACCAATCTATTTGAATCTCCACTGATTACCAAGATCAAGGTCCTTTTTTTAGGACAGTTGAACTCCAAGTCTGCAGGCACATCCAAATGTAGTGATGTTGAACTTCAAACTATAACTCCAACCATATGCCAACATTCCATTATCTGGACATAATCTTATGAATACATAGGCACATGCATACAGCATATTAAATGTACACGTGTATGCAACCTTTTTGACATTTTTGTTGTGTTTCTTTGAATATAGTATTTGCGTTTATGGCAGTTGTAAGATTATCTTGAGAAGAAAAATGCTCTTTTCTTTTCTCTTCTTTTAAATATTTACTATATGTCTATTGGTGAAGATTACATATCCTTCCTCTTTATCAATAATAATAATTTATTATTATTTTTCATGTATTTATTTAATAATCCCATTGCATAACTGACACTGCAAATTTTATTGTTAGACCCACTCTAAACCAGTATGCCTCTGAACCATTTATAGGTCGCTAAAGTGGTTGTGGATTACCATTGTGGGAGATTGAGATGAGACAGACTCTCACTCTCCAAAATAATATTTTTTGTCATCAACATTGTCAGCCTAGCTCACTGGATTTACACTAGACATGTGCGATTTGTTTCGTTCCGAATCAAAATTCCGAGGAATTT
This sequence comes from Nanorana parkeri, assembly GCF_000935625.1. Lineage (NCBI taxonomy): Eukaryota > Metazoa > Chordata > Amphibia > Anura > Dicroglossidae > Nanorana > Nanorana parkeri. The sequence goes on from NW_017306375.1 coordinate 1,335,448, forward strand.
GCAGAAATTCTGACATTCGGACACATCCGAATTTTTGAATCCCAATGCATCCGAATGTGTCCAAATCCGAATTTCCTTTCACGAATTACAGATCCCATTCGAATTTTGTTTAAAAACTAAACTGAATCGGACATGTGACTTTTCTGGCCAATCAGATGTGTTTTTTTTTGTTTAAATCATCTGAATGGGTCTGAACACGAATTTTTGTTATGGCAACATGGGAGCCATATGCAGTATATACATATAATACTGAAGCTGAGGCTGCTAGACCTGAATGGCATTCAGGATCCGAATGTGTACGAACTGCATTGGGGAGCTCCTGAATGCCATTCGGGTCTCGGAGCATCAGCACTTAGTAATATATGTATATGGCTCCAAGATCCGAATGGCATTCGGGATCCGAATTTCTAGTTGAAGATCGGGAGCTCCCGAATGCAATTTGGAATTTCAGATCCTGAATGCCATTCGGGTCTAGGCGATTCACCTTTAGTATTAATATCTGTATATGGTTTTCTGTGGTATTCGCAATGAATATTCGTAAACTCATCCGAAACTACCGAAAATTCAGATTTCGTTCAAATCCGAAAACCTGAACCGAATAACTAAATATCCAAACAAAATTTTTCCGCAGCTTACATGTCTAATTTACACTGGACATATACAAACTGGACGACTGAAGCTTCACCATATCAGTTAGTCCTCATAACGGCTCTTTCAAATATCTTAAAATTTTTATAACTGAGGTGCAGAATCCACCTTACCTGAATTCTTTTTTTTGCAGTTTATAATTTTCCCTAAAACCATACTCTCTAATGTTACCCAGACACCAATGGGCTTAGTCAGTAATACTCTTCCTTCTGTGCATTAAGAGGTTGTGCAGAGATTAGCTATTGCGTTAAAAATCTGTTTAAAAATACATATTTCACATCCATTACTCATGTAAATCCTGCTTAAGACAGCCGCAGTAGGTTATATTTATAAACAGCTCTGCCATTTAAAACTGCATGAAAGCATTTGTTTAGACTAGAGGGACAGCATATGGATAATTCGATATTGTCCTGTGTCACGGTTCGAAGTACTGAGTGTCCAAGGATGAGGGAGGCCGGGCAATGCACATGGTATCACTGTCTGACACGTGGTTCTAAAGTTGAATGACACACCTGTGATTTATTGTGATAACCCAAAGTTCCCCAATCTAGACACAAGTAGCAGCCAAAAAACCACAAGCACACACTAATATCCTACTGCTGCCACTAGAAATGCCAAGGAGATCATTCCCATTGCAACTTGCTAACCGGAGCGAGATCCTTATTTGGTGGAATAGGGATGAGGAGAGAGCTTGTTTTGGGAAAGTAAAATAAAGCTGTCAAACAGTTATCACAGTATCACATACCTGGTAGAAGACCGAATAGCAGAGGAAACTCCCCTTGCACCTCTTGTCCCAAACCCCTGGGAGTGGAAACGGAGAGGGAGTGCCAAGAGGAGTGCAGACACTGTGCCAGGTGACAGTCCAGAAGCAGGATCCAGGAGTGGGTCAGACAGGTCCAAGGTCAAGCCGGCAGTCAATGAGGTGTCAAGACAGGAAGCAGAAGCGTGCTCAAACGAGCCAGGGGTCACACAGAATGGGCAGTGAGGTACAATAGCAGAAGACAGGGGCACAATCCCATAACAAGCAGTGGTCAGTGGCAGGCAGCAATCAGGCCTGGTCAGAGGCAATCTGGGTCAAGCACAAGTACAAGCTGAAAGACCATTCAGCAATTGTGAGCAGGGCAGACTTGTTTATATAGGCCCCCCTCCCTATTAGATTGTAAGCCCTCAGGGGCAGGGCCCTCCTTCCCATCTTGTCTTGAATTGTATTGTGATTCTAATGTCTTCCTTATATTGTAAAGCGCTGCGCAAACTGTTGGCGCTATATAAATCCTGAATAATAATAATAATAGGTCCATCCATCAGGGGAAACTCATCACATCTTGTGCACTGGCCGTCAGCGCGTCTTTGCATGTACACTACGTTGCCTGCACCTGCGCAGTAGCGCACGTTTCCTGAGAATGCGGAAGATGGGACCAGGCGCATGTGTAGTATCACATGTTCGGCCAACCATAGTCCTACACACACCCTGCAATACCACCAACCACCACTAGCAGGATATTCAACCAAAATCCAGCTGGCTGGGCACATACACAGGAAGATACAAATCTTGCATGTATTCTGGGGCTATCTAAGAGTTGGGTAGCATCTAGATGATTTCTACACATGTCAGAAGTTCCCCAAGCTATTCTGTGCACTGGAACCATGGTGCACTTTCACCTTTCTCACTACCCACACACACCAGATACAAGACTCAGGGTAGCTTGCCACCACCTGCAGTTTGCCAGCTGACTGGTCTGCTAGGCAAACATAAACACAGACCCCTATTGTTGGTAATGAGATCTCTCCCTTCCTATGGCGGATACAAACACTAATCTGCATGCAATCAGATGGCAATCTTTTTCTCTGTCAGCTAACTCCTGCGATTACAGGGAGGACAAGGGAACAGCCACATGATGTAATTTTACACCGATTAGCAGCAAATTTTACAATGTACATACAAGTACTGGCAATATAATGCAAACATATTGTTAGGGGTTATACATTCTTAACTTAGTACACAGATTGCCAACTTGGAGGTATCTCTCCTGGTGTGAGGAGAGTTCTAGTTAGAGTTCTAGAACTCTAGTTAGAGTTCTAACTTGAGGTGGCTGTAGGTTATGTGGATCAGCCAATTCAGATGGCTGGGGCAGAGTTAGGATTTCCAACACCAGCAAATCACCACGTGGCAAGTCCAAATGCCACGTGGCTGCCATGAACAGGGTCCATAAAACCATTTCCCTAGGTGGTTCTATGTACCCAGGACATAAAATTTGGCATCCATATACAGATTATAATGAATATTAAATGCAATGAAGCACCCTCTGATCTAGGAAAATAAGTGGTAACAGCAGACAGTGTGGTGCCTCCAATATGGGATGACCTGACACCCTTGTTGATTTTGCAGTTGTCAGGTCTGGAGGATTTCTTGATGATTTGTGAGATGATAGTTGATTACCTTTATCTATGCTACAATTCTAAGGACCTTGTCAGAGATTTGTTAGCAGTTACATGTTAATTGAGGCCTAACGTTTCCATATACCACTGGACACTGAATGAAGGAAATATCTGAAATATTATCATCCCACACCTATATTTAATGTTACATCTTGGGTTTTCATAATGCCAAGGATATTATCTGTTGCTAGTTTGTATGTTGTCCTTGTGTTTGTGCAGATATTCTCCAATAATCCAAAATACATAGTAATAGTTTAATTTATCTTCCACCCAGACTGGCTCTTTGGTGTGCATGTGCTTCTTTTGGGACAGGGACTGATGAATGGTCCCATGTTATCTGCTACTTAAGTGATCCACTGTAGCTGAACAGCCTGACAATGCTCCTCACTGCACAAACTGGAATGGCAAACAGTACGCATGCAGGTGGCTATAAATAGCTAATTTTTAGGCAGTTGCTAGGATGTCTTTTGCAGTACTCCAATCTACATCAGCTGCTAATAACCACTTGTACTCACTCCATCTAACATTATTTAAAATAATAATTGACATTTGTCAGTGGGTAATGGGTGGTTTTCATGAGTTCATTAATGTTTTGCCAGCATTGATACACCTTTCACACTTATGCTGACCACTTAGTAAATACTTACTGACTTTTTAATGCCTGCAGATTGCTGGCCATTAAATACAATCTTCTGGTTTGTGTCTATAGCTGAAACACCACAAGGTGACCTAGGCAGAGCCCCCGGGCTCAGTGGGTGTCTAGGAGACCTAGACATTTAGGAGTAGAGGATAAAATTGCCCCTGACCCATCCACAGCAACACCTCCTTTCAATGTATTTTCCTGCTTTGTAGCCTATGTGGTATGTGCCACTTACCGGGAAAATACAACTTGGAGGTAGCCGGAGGGGAGATATAGCACAAAGTGCAGGAGTGAGTGTAAAATGCCCTCCTATCAGCAGCAGTCTAAACAGAGGAAGAAAAGTAAGGAGGAGTTAGCTTTAACAGTGTGCTGTTCCACTGACCACCAGTTCTCAGTGTGTTGTTGTGCTGGCTTCCTTCCTGGACTGTAGATTGTTTTAGTCTTAGAGTGGGGAAATGTTAGATGTTCTGTCAGGCTGTAATTGCTGCTCATGGCCCTGCTGGGGAGAATGGCTTTCACTTCATGTCTTTCAATTTCTGCGTGACACCAGGATAAGAAATTAGAGGTATAAATGTCACTGGAACAGGAAGACACGTGAAAAAAAAGTAAGGGTTTCTAATAGGGATGTCCCGATACCGATGCTAGCATCGGAATCGGGCCCGATACAGGGCATTTTGACAAGTACTTGTACTTGTCAAAATGCCCCGAAGCCTAGCGCCGAAGCTTGCGCTATGTTTTTTTTTTTTTAGTACATGAGGGGATGTACTTGTACTTGTACTTGGGCCTGAAAAAGTGGCATCGGGACATCCCTAGTTTCTAACTCTTTCCACCCAAATGGAAAACGTGTGTTACAATTATATACCTAGTAGGTACACAGCTATAAAAACTGACAAAAAAGTTTTGGGTGGACATAAATATATAGCACCGCTGCCTATCTGCCACAAGCCATGCAGCAGAACACTCTGCTACAGCTCATTGCTTCCTCTCTGCAAGGCCTGACGAAGAGGAAGAGGAGAGAGGCAAAGGAGGCAAAGGCGGAGAGACACTGATTGACACTGACAGCCTGGGACTGACTACCACCCTTACCACCATGGAACACAGAGTATTCTGATTGGCTTCTGGTCAGAGTTGCAGCGCTGTCCACTGGCGTTAGAGCAAAGTGGATGCAGGGACTGCTGGAGAATGTAGTTCCATGGAAGGTGTGGTTCTGGGAATTGTTTGGGATTTAATGTATGTATGCTGGCCATTTTTTTAAATGGGTGTATTATTCAGGGAGGAGGGGTGAAAAAAAAATACTTGCGGCCTGGTTTACTCATTTATTAAGTAAAAGTAATATAATCTGGTCCTTATTTGCTAAAGTATGAGGTCATCTGAAGTGAAGTGCATCCAGTCCAGCTCTGGAGAATTTGAAAATATAGAGCCTTATTTTTACAAGCCTGGATGTTTGAGGTGCACATCTATTTAGTATTAGTATTAGTTCACTGACCTGGAAGTAAGCAGATTAGCAATTCAGACTTCGCTGTCAGCATACCAACCAGAAAACCAGCAGCCTCCATTTTTCCCCTATGCCAGTATTCTTTTATTGTAAATTATTTTTTTAATGGCTAGTAAAGTGACACAAAAATCAGTTAAATTTTAAAAATGCATTCAAGTACCATAACTATTCACAAAAATGTAACTTATTTGTGCATCACTGGGCTGTATATCCTCAAATCACCTCTTTGAATTTATGCTGAGAGGATCATCTCTGAGACTGTCCTTTCTTTTGGGAGGTGGCTACTTTTGTTCCCCATGGTCCCTGTGTGTGTTGTAAAGTAGACACCAATCCAAGCTCGCTCCCATCATGGACTATAATCTCAATACAATTTAGTAAAATAAACGTGAGCTTGTAGTCCATCATGGGAGTGAGCTTGGAGTGGTTACTTTGCAACACACACACAGGGACCATGGAGAACAAAAGTAGCCACCCTTCTAGTAGGATGAACAGTGTTAGCACAAATTCAGAGATTGTCGGGTCCCGATCCGTTGGTCATGTTGGGTCCCGGTCCGTTGGTCATGTCGGGTCCCGGTCCGTGGGACATGCAGAGTCCCGATCCAAGCTCCGGTGCGGGGACGCACACGGAGAGGGCGTCCCCGGCACATCCAGGCCGCGCAGACGCCAGAAGGCCTGGCGGGATTGCGCGGCGTGACATCATCGCACGGTTACGGGCCGGTGGCGTCATCACGCCAGCGCATGCGCAGTAATGCGCCCCCGGTCTATATTAAGCACCTCAAGACGCTCTTTCAGTGCTGAGTGATCTTCAGCCTGTGTGGATTTCTGTACCTTGCTCCTGTCTCCTGAAACTTGTTGAACTGGCTTTCCTTCCTGACGTTCCCATTGGACTACCCCTCTGTACCTCGCTGCCCGCTTGTTATGCACCCGGCTTGCTTCCTGGATTAACCCTTTGTACTTCTATTGCCCGCCTGTTATTGACCCGGTCTGTCTCCTGACCTCCCAATTGGATGTTGGCACCATCAAGCACGGCCGACTACTCTGCCAGGTCTCTGCACACTGTCTACAACCCCAGTGGTCACAGACGGGGTTGCAAGGGAGGTCCTCCTCGTCAATTCGGGCCCACACTACAACCCTAACACCTGACTTCCCGATTGGTTGTTGGCACCATCAAGCACGGCCGACTACCCTGCCAGGTCTCTGCTCACCATAGTGACCCAGGATCCGCACCCGGCACCCCCTGCCTGAGCACACTGTCTACAACCCCAGTGGTCACAGACAGGGTTGCAAGGGAGGTCCTGCTTGTCAATTCGGGCCCACACTACAACCCTAACAGAGATGATTTAAAGGATCTATAGTTGAGTGATGCACAAATAAGCTACATTGTTGTTAATAGTTAAGGAGCTTGAATGCATTTTTAAGATTTAACTGTTGAGTTTAGTATCACTTTCATATTTTATAGCCAAGTTGAACCTTCATTATTTTTCTGTAATGCTCTCAGGCTGAATATACATTAATATATCTGCTGTTCTTTTACTTTTTTACACTGCTAAGTCAAAGGTCAAAAAGCACTGTACTGGCAGAACATAAAGTCAGACTTCTCCTACTCACAAAGCAGTGACCCGACTCTCTAGTGATCTGACACGTCCACCAAACAACAGCGCTCTTGCACATTGAAAGTGTGTCAGACCTCTGGAGAACCGGGCCTCTGCTTTGTGTGTGAAAGCAGTGGTTCAAATCTGCTACATACTGCCAACACAGGATTTTTAACCTTTGCTGCAGCACTTACCCTGTTTCCTCGAAAATAAGACCTACCCCGACAATAAGACCTAGTACTATTTTCAGGAATTGCTAAAATATGAGGCTTCCCCAAAAATAAGACCTAGTTGTGACCATTCCCAGGGCCGGTGGTGGCATAAGGGGGAACTTGAAGAGCCACGGGAGAGGCAGGAGAGAATCAGCTGTGCCAACGAAGCCAGCGCTAGAGGAAGCAAGGCAGCACCGGAGGAAGTTGAGCCGCATAAGCCGATGCTTCCTCTATAGCGCCGGCTCCTGTCACAGGCGGAGTGATACCAAATGCAGGTAGCAGTGTAAAAAATTAAAACAGCAGATTTATTACTGTATATGCAGCCTGACTGTATTACAAAAAAAAAAAATAACCAATAGCTAGTGCATTTCTTTTTCAATTTGTATAATGGGCTGGGTTGGTGTGGCCATATTTGCTCATTATATATGCAGGGTAACTTGCAGACCATCTTACCTTGCTGCAAGTCCACCAGAAAGGGCCTGTTGGACTGAAAACAATAGACTCTCTGCAATCTCTAATGACAAATACAATGCTGCTTTAGTCAAGGTGTTATGACACATAAGGGATCTCAAGGACATCCGTAGTAAGAAAGAAGTACCCTTTTTACTAAAAATAGTAATGTGATATGGTAATATTGATTTATATGAATCATGAATTGTGATGATAGATCAACTCTAATAGGAAACTGTTAAACAACAGGAGTGGAGGAAGAGGCCATATGTCCAGATCAAAGGAGAATCACATGGTCTAGTAATAGGAGTAGTATTCCTGAACTCATGAGGAACACTTCACTGGAGGCATTTATGGATGTAAGTGGAGACATGATTAACAATGTAACACAATCCATTGCACAGTGTATCAGAAACAAACCACTAGGAGTGAAGGACAAGGGTGCATACCATGGCCTAATACTAGCAGCTACAAAAAAGTCACTATTGCAGCCAAAGGGTAACTTCTGCATTAAGCCTTATGTAGCTTAGTTGGATAGGAAGTATACATTCAGCTGCAACCGCTCTGCTAAATTCAGTGCCACTGTTCCACATCTTTCCCTTCCTATTTAAAGTAAAACATTGCACTTGACTATAACTTAGTTTTTGTAGGCTGTGCTTGCTTGCACTAGAGTGCGATGAAAACATTGTTGCAGGGGGTGTGGCTATCAGCATTGTCGCTTCTGATTCATAGGCCTGCAGCTTGTCAATCACCACCTTACCACACCTAGTCCTGTCCCCTGCTTTCTGGATTGATAGCATGGCCTCTGTTGCTGAAACACTCACACTGTGAGCTGCAGTGTCTTGTAGGGAGAGCATGGAAGACTAAAACAAAGTAGGAATTTGCTCAGTTAGGGAAGGTAAACAAAGATTTTTGTTTACTTTTTTTGGCTTGTGAATAATAAACTGGATTTGGGACTTGTTTAGAGAGTCATACAGAAGCCTTTAGTTAAATGTTAACATTAAATTTTTGCAAGGCTGTATTACTGTAGCAGCTTTGTGCCAGTGCACAGCTGTATTGTAATCCTGCTGAATATGCTTATGTTTATTTTAAACTAAAAATGTACTATGCAAAAGGTTGCGGTTTTAATTAGAGGTAGAATTGGCTATGTTAGTGGTTGTCTGTCCTGAAGCAAAAGTTGATAGAAATTTCCTTCAGGAGACCTGAAAATTTACAACCCCTTCAGACAGCAGATTGCAGTTACACAGAGGCACATGAAATCAGATACCAGGTCAGGGACAGACCGGAGGTGAGAGGCACACAGAACAGATTATAGAAAAAGGCCAAGTCAGAGGAATATATATAGAAAGTTCACCAACAACATACAACACCCATTCTCTTAATCAACTTTATTGTTCTAGCACATCATGAACAATGATTAGGAGTAGTAAGGGAAAAACGTGTTAGAAGGAGGTGCTTGTGTGGAGTATTCTCTGATGTGTTGGAACAATAAAGTTGGAACTGCGGTGTGTAGCTCATTCATACACTTACTTGTGTTAGAACAGATCCCGGAGAACCATGCACCCATGGCTGGTATGACCTTAGAAGGCTCGAGTGAGTAACCATTCTCTTAAACTGGAAAATAAGTGTAAAAAAAACTCATAACTGTTGGTCTAGGCATTGTTGTACAGTTCCATTAGTCTCCTTAACTGAAAGATTGATGCTTTTGTCAGCCTAGGGTCAGCTGGGAAGCAGCCTACCCTTATCATGTAAGCAAACATTACCTACAGTCTTGAAGTGCTTCTCTAATCTGGTAGGTGTTTGATTCTATGTGTATAGACCAATTCTTGAGGAACTGAAAGCATACATACAGTCAGTGGCGTAACAATCGCCATAGCGACACAGGCAGCCGCTATGGGGCCCGGCCAGGACACCCCCCTGATGCCGTGCGGGCACTGTCAGTGATCTGTGCAGCGCTGCGTTCTTCTCCACAGGTGCTGCTGAGTCAACGAGCGCTAGCAGCGGCGGTGGAGGAGGCTGTACCCGGCAGGGGAATAGGAGGCGGGGCCTGGGGTCAGCAACAGAGAAGGAGGCAGGGCCGGTGACGAGCAGGAGGTGGGGCCGGTGACGGAGCAGGAGGCGAGGCTGGTGATGGAGGAGGGAGCAGGCCCGGCGACGGAGGAGGGAAGATGGAGGAAGAAGAGGCGGACAGGTAAGATGGTGGGCTCTGCAGGGTCACTCTCAGGTGAGCTGTGTGGGATCTCAAGTGGGCTCTTCAAGGGGTGTAACTAGAAATCACAGGGCCCAGTACAAAATTTTGCTATGGGGCCCTGTGATTTCTAGTTACGCCCCTGCATACAGTATACTATTCCATCTGTAAAAGTGTATAGACTGTGCATAAGCAACATCAGTGAGGACCTAACCTGATCAGGCAGGAAGGCACTTATAATGTGTTACTGACTATAGGAAGCAAGATGTATCAACTTCTGAGCATCATCCCTGGCAACCCTGAAGCCCTGGACTACCACATACAGTCATGTGAAAAAGTAAGTGCAGCTCATGGAAATTGTTGACTGTTTCAACATAGTTTTTCGCTACCGTTAGAAAGGCAAACATTAAATACTGTATTCATTCAAACAGTGCCTACGAACAAAGGTGATATAATTGAACAAATGACACATAAAAGTGACTTGGGTTATTTATTCTCATAATCTAAATGAATGAAAATACAGCTTAGTCATGTGGAAAAAGTATGTACACCCCTATATTTACCACCACTTTAAATCCGTGACATTAAAATTAGGTGTTCTAGCTTAGGTGGCAATAATTACAATTATTAGGGAGTATGCAGGTGGAACCTGTCTTATTTAATCCTCAGATATCTAGGGTCTGGTGTTCTCTTTGCTATTGATGTGTGTGGTGTCTCAACAAGATCATAAGAGCTCTCTAAGCTCCTCAGAAAGGAGGCTGTGGATGCCTATGAGTCTGGCAAGGGATTAAAAAGATTCCAACATTATTTGAAATCAAGCTTTCCACTGTAAGTGCCATAGTTTCCAAATATCTGCTAATTTGTCCAGGACTGGTCGGCCCGGCAATGGTGTTTTAAATACCTCAGTATGAAGCACATTTATAGCTAAATTAAGTCCCCAAAATTTCATTGTGGGAGCTCCAGGTAACTGTGTCAACAGTTGGTGTCAAAGTGCATGCATCTACAATCAGAATGAGATTGCACTAATTTCACCTGCATGTGAGGTGTGACTTGAAAAAAACTTGCTGCCCGAAAAGAACATTAGAGTAGGACTATAGTTTGCTATTAAGCAAATAGGCAAAGACCAGGCCTTTTGGAACAATGTGCTACGGACTATGAATCAAAGACAGAGTTGATTTGCTACAGTAACAATAGACATGTTTGGCACAACTGCATTTCAGGGGATGAACCTCATACCAGCTGTGAAGTATGGTGGTGAAAATGTCATGGCTTTAGGTTGCTTTGTTTATTTAGGGCCTGGGCAGCTTGCAATTGCAGTTTAGCTTCAACTATGAATTCTACATAATATCAAAGTTGGCTTGAGAATGTAAAGCTATCTTTCCATAAATTGAAGCTAAACTAGAAATGGATCTTGTAACATGATAATTTTCCAAAACACACTAGCAAATCTACCAATGGCTCAAAAAAAAACAACAATTGGAGGGCTATGGACTGGCCTGGTTGAAGCCCTGATTTGAATCCCATTAATGCATTGTGGAGGGATTTTAACAGTTCATGTAAACTCTCAAACATCTTACAATGTAGAGAGTTGTGCATGGAGGAATGGTTATAATTTCACCAAGCTGATGTCAGAGAATGGTGAGCAGTTATTCAAAATGTCTAGAAGAAGTAATTTCTGCTGAAGGAGGCAATACCAGCTTCTGAGGCCACGCGAGTACCTACTTTTTCTACAGTACACCATTTCATCTACTGATATTTTTGTTAAGTAAATAATTGTAAATTACAAATTTTCTTTGTGTTTTTATTCACGTATATCACAGTATAGTAATTGTTTGAATTAATATCTAATGTTTGCCTTTTTAAATATGTTTGGATATCTTTCTCACACACACACACGTTGAACTGGATGGGCCTGTGTCTTTTTTTTCACCTATGTTCAACTATGTTGAAAAGTGAACAATTTCCATGAGTGTACTTACTTTTACATGACTATATGTAGCCTATGCCGAAACCTAGCCCTGCTTCCAGGAGCGTTCCAGGTATTTGAGTATATCCTCTTGAAAGATCATGGGGGGAATTTATCAAAACTGGAGCAGACAAATCTGGAGCAGCTGTACATGGCAACAAATCAGCACCTCTCTTCAGTTTGTTCAGTTAAGATTTGAAAATGAAAGAGAGAAGCTGATTGGTTGCTGTGCACAGCTGCTCCAGATTTTGTCTGCTCCAGTTTTGATAAATTCCCTTCCATGTGTCTAACCATCCTTTAAATACCATGTTAGTTAGCTTTGCATAGTTCAGAAATTACTCAACAGAACTTGAATAAAACATTTGATCAACTGGTAGCCCCACATACAGAACTTCAGAAGTGAATACCTACACTTAACTATTTTGCTTGGCACACTTAAAGCATCTCATTATGTCAAGCTCAGATGCTTTCCACTGTGTTTGTCATACCAATTAAAGTGACATTAAACCCTCAGATTTTTTAACATAAACCAATACTGTAATGTGTGACTTACTGTAATCCATGGTTGTTTACCTTCTCTTTGCTGCTCTTCCTTTTAAATCCTCATGTCTTCTCATGCTTGGGGAGAACTTCCCTTTGCAGCTCAGGGCCTCTTCCTGTAGTGCTGGCTCAGGTTACACGCCTATACAAACGGATACTCAGACACCGTGTATCCATTCCTGAGACAAGGCAGTCTGCTGCAAAACAGAAGTTCTGCCCAGCATTAGAACAGATACAGATTTAAAAGGAAGAGCAGCAAAGAGAAGGGAAACTACCAGGGATTACAGTAAGGCGCACAATACAGTATTGTTTTATGTTAAAAAATCTGAGGGTTTAATGTCACTTTAAGGACGCATGTGCAATTTTGGAGAGCTGTTCATAGGGTTTAGTGAACCCCAAAACAGTGAATGTGTGGTCCCATTCTGGCACCTATCTGAAATTTGCTGAGCACAGTCAGGAGCAGGAGGGGGTTACGTGGTTTCAGAAGCTTGTATGCAATGATTTTTATGCTGGTTCCAACTTTCATCTGCCACTGAACGTGGATGCAAAATGGTGTAGCTCAATTAGAATGCAGGTAGAATATATTGCTTAATATTCCAGAGGCTCCATTTCCTAATTTTGGTACCCCATTTTGTTTCATGTTGTGAGTTTCCATATTAATGGGTAAGTATAGCGTAATTTCAGCAAGCACGTATTTTAAGTTGTGATTGCACTACTCTCATGAACAGGGCCCTTCCAACCCTCTTGTCTGGAATTGTATTGTAACTGTACTATCTTCCTTTATATTGGAAAGTGCTGCACACACTGTTAAATCCTTTATTATAATAATAATAAAATTGCAAAAATGTTCTTGTGACTAGCATTTTTACATGCATGTTCATCCATGTTTTTGGCATTGTTTTAAATACAGAGATTTAGAGTTTAACCACTAGAGGGAGCTTTGTATTTCACTATCAGTGAGATCTCAGCCATGAACAGAGTGCATCCTTTTCAGTGGATCAGCATACCCATACCTGTGCATTTTGACAAGAATCATGAAGCCTTACCATTGTGCAGAACTACAAAGCAGCAAGGAAAGCAAATAAGGTTTTTAAATTATTAACACATTTTTATAAGATAATTTACAGCAAAATATTCTTTTACTTGTATAAATAAAAAGAGACGATATAATCGCTTTAAACAACTGTATTTCTAAGAATAATATTCCATGTATTTTCTTTGTAAACTAAAATCTAACTTACTGTACATCGAGATGACCACTATATGCTCAGCTGTGCTTTGACATGATGAAACGGGTTGATTTCTCTAAAGCAAGTTCTGAGTAGTACTCTATAGGTCCAAACAAAATCTATCATAGAATACTGAAGCACTTAGTTCACAGTCAAAGTAAAAGATGATGGACATCAGAAAGCATACAACCCAGACACTGATCATGTAATTATTCATGTTTATTGTGACAGCTTTTGTTAAAGTTACAGCCCAGTTAGCTATTATGCGTTGTTCTATGACAACCTAATCAGCTGTGCATGATTTACTACTGGTTCTAGATGGTTGCATGTCACTGTTAGTAGAGTAGCCATCCAAATACAATTTGCTGGAAGCATTTTAATGAGATGTCTTCCTTCCCAGTGGTATGCATACATTACATGAACTGTAAAATTAAAACATGGTCATCATTACTAAACCACTGTATGCTGTAAAAGTCATTTATGGAAATGTATGCACATTTTTCTCATAATTACTGATTGTCTCTACACCACAATTTAGGGATGCACCCATACCGGTTTTTCAGTATCGAGTATGAGTACCGATATATATATATATTTTTGTTACTCGCCGATACCGAATACCGATACCGGACGTTCCTGATTGACTAGCTTCCTGATTGGCCGCAAAGCCGACTCCATGCTCCCTCGTCACCAGGTGACGAGGGAGCATGGAGCCGGCTTTCTGGCCAATCAGGTAGCAAGGGGGCGGGTAATGACTCGATGTCCGACTTACTGATTAATCAGCTTCCCAACCAATCATGGAGGCTTCCTAATTATCCAGGAAGTCGGCTCCATGCTCCCTCATCACCAAGTGACTTCCCGGCTAATTTGGAAGCTGGACGGCATGTAATGACTCACACTCTGGCTTCCTGATTGGTTGGGAAGCTGATTAATCAGGAAGTGATAAGTATCGGGAGCATTTGGGCAAGTACAAAGGTGCATCCCTACCACAAATGTACATTATAAAGGTATTGTATTACGGTTCAATTATAACTTAAGACCTTTACAGAAAATGCATACTTAGAAGCACAACTGGAATATGGATAAATCACAAAACATGCAGTACATTTTCAGGAGTGATTCTGTGATGCAGAAAGTGAAATGTCCTGCCAGCTTAAAACCAAACTTTTAAAAAAGAACTCCAGGCAGAATTTGCATTAACCCCAGTGGAGCTACCCCTGCACTGCAAGGGTGAACTGCTCATTTTGGTCTAGGTAAGAAAATAACAAAGTTATACTCACCCAATCCTCCGGCCGTGACAGTGCTCCCGCCTGCCTGTATCCTCCTCCGCTGCATGGTATGTTCCTCTGTATCCTCACATTCTATACAATTTATCAAGGGAGTTGCTCCACTTTTCTGTAAGTGACAAATTTTCCATGTTTATTTGCACCTTATTTATCAATGCAGTCTAAGCCTTGATAGTAAATGTAATTTTCATTAGACATGTTGGGGAGAATTTATCATAGCTATTGCGAGTGTTTGAACTTGCACGGAATACATTTGCAACAGATTTATCAAGCTAGTGCAATGTTGTTGATAAATGAGGTTTAATAGACTCCAGGAAAGAAGACTCATAACTCCAGGCAAAAAGCTTAACTGTCACATCTGGAAGAAGTGGTCTTGGGGACTTAAGTTGTGAGTGTTTTCTTAAGTGATGCTCCAGTTTCAGACAGCCCAGAACAAGTGCAGATGAAAACATATGCAAAAAAGGTGCAAAAAAACATGCAACTGAAAAAGTAGTGCAGGCTCTGAAGAAAACAGGTGCAAAAAGCATGCAGTTGAAAAAGTAGTGCAAGCTCTGGTCAAAACACGTGCAAAACACATGCAAAACACATGCAAAAAACATGCAGTTGAAAAAGTAGTGCAGGCTCTGAAGAAAACAGGTGCAAAACACTTGCAGTTGAAAAAGTAGTGCAAGCTCTGAGTAAAACAGGGGCACATGTTAAAAGACCCTTAACATGTGCACATTAAAAAAAATGATCTAAGAGGCTAAAACTGTCGCAAGTGCTTTGATAAATTCCCCCCAATGTGTATAGAACATGATAACTCAGGGACATTAGAGGGGGAGAGAGGCTCCAGGGACCAGCCTAAGAGCAAGCCGTCTCAGAGGAAGTGCAAAAGATCTGAATTTTTACATGAACCCAATCTTACACAAAGCTGAATGTCTATTTTATATAATCAGGGCTTCTCAAGTTATTTTATTTGTGCTATTATTGAATGGACTTAAATGTAGATCAGTCATGATTTTACAGAGTATATAGTTTCTAGTGAACATGAATTAGCAGTAAGCCTTCAATTTGTATGTGCATAGATGGTAACAGCTGCAACACACACCACATAATCACTGCTAGAGAAATAAAGTGTGTAGATGTAAAATGCAGATGGATCGGCTAGGGATGCACCGATGCCAGTACCAGCATCGGTGCCGCTGCCGAATATTTGGGCAAACACTTGTACTCACCCAAATGCTCCGATCCCTAGCCCGATACTTAAGCTTCCGGTATCAGGAAGCCGGGCAGCGAGTTATTACACACTGCCGGGCTTCCTGATTGGCCAGGAAGCCGGCTCCATGCTCCCTCGTCACTTGTGACGAGGGAGCATGGAGCCGGCTTCCTGGCCAATCATGGAAACTGGGCAGCGTGTTATAACACGGCTTCATGCTCTCTCGTCACCAGGTGATGAGGAAGCATGGAGCCAGCTTCCCTGCTGATCGTGTAAAGACTCGCCATCCGGCTTCCCGGCTAATCAGGAAGCCAGATGCCAAGTTGGTATTCGGTATCGCCGAGTGCCGGAAATAAACACTCTTACCGAAACACCAGTATCGGTGCATCCCTAGTATCTACCATGTAGACCACAGTAACCACTAAGAGTTCATTAGTTACTTTCTAACCTATGTTAGCCATTCTTGGCATCATAGCCTTAGGTTAGCCACTGCTTTATTGAAATGGAGAATAAGTTCCTATGCCACCCCAGAAACAGTCAAACTGGGATGGGTATATAAAATCTTTATCATATAGATTGGTGCCACATACTGGCAACGGACCCACTATTTATTGAACATTTCTCAACATTTATTTCTCTACATTAAAACATTTATCATATTAAACAGTCTCATGTTTCTCCACATACATAATATATTATAACTGGTATCGATAAACCGAATACTAGAAGGGTTGAAATATCTTTAATGGAGAAATGCTGCTCTAGGTTGCTTCCAAGAGAGGTCACTTGACCAAAACCCTAGATCATGAATCAGATTTTGAGGGGTATGATCAGCCAGTGCAATTATTTTTATTTTACCAATTAATTATTCCCTCTCCATCTATTCCAGCAGGACTGTTAGCATATGTGTAAAGTGGGCCTATCTAATTACAAATAAGGGAGCTGCCATTATTGTCTTAATTTTGAGGTACATGCTTGACGGTGTTATCCTTATTCTTAGCTTCTTACATCAGAGGTCACTGACCTAGCACAAGCATTCAACAAGAGAAGCATTGGGACACATCTATCTAAAGTATAGATCTGTTTTTCCTCAACTTCATGTAAACATGCTTGTTAGGACCAATCTTTAAAACTTGTCAAATTTGCAGATATTAGACAACAGTAATGTGAATGTATACCTTACAACAATCCACTTTTCCAATACTCTCAAAGTCAATGTTGTCTGCATTCAAATACAGTAACCTACAATTTGTCACTGCACAAAGAATAACAAGTCACATAGTAAAGTAAAAAACTTCTGCTTTGGCATTCATGTTGTGCTCATAAGGTGCTCCCTATGCATCTTGTAGGAGAGGGTGTTCCAATAGTCAGGGTTTCTATGTGGAATATATTGTATGTTGTGAATATATGAAATCAGTGGAATTTGTGACCTAGAATGATAGATACAGTAGATAGATAGATAGATAGATAGATAGATAGATAGATAGATAGATAGATAGATAGATAGATACTGTTTTTTTGCTGAAGGCTCTGACATGAAAGAAGCAAAGATGTGTCTACCAAAATGGCCCCCTTCTAACTGGACACATTGCAGAACAAAGTATAGTATGTATGTAATAGGGGAAAGATCAGCTGCAGGGGACTGTAGACAATACTGATCACTATTCATTAGCCCTCTGCCTGCTTTTTTTGGTGTAAAGCTTCCAGAGTTCAGCTTCTTTTTAAGCACTGAACAGCTTCTTTGCTTCAGCTTTCACGAGCAGGAATAGTTCAAATCTACTGTCTTGAAGCATATAAAAAATGGCTGAGTTGGTTCTCTTTTTACAGACTGAGTGAAGTGCACTTTTCCATGTGCTGCCTGTGTAAGGAGATGTCATTTGACCAAGGCATGGAGGCAGATGTCTACTCATAGCAGGTCAACGTAATGCAGATATTCCTTCCCACTCTGCATTGAAGTAAGTTCAACAGTTCCCTTGTCCAATACCATACTGAAACCTGGCCTGGAGCCTACAAAATGTCAAGTTTTTTTGCTGTTTAGATAGTTGATTGTGAACTCTTCCCCTTTGTTCCTGTGTCAATGGTATCATTTTGTAATTATTTTCTGCATCAGTTTTAGCAGTCATCAAGACAAATAGCGAGGGTGGGTCTCACCAGCAGGAACACAGATAGCAATAAAAACCTGACAGAGTTCTCAGCCCTCCCTTACTCTATCCAGGCTGCACAGCAAAACATCAATGTAAAAACAAATCTCAGTTTCTTAGGAAATATGGAAATATTTATACACATTTTAGTGATTGTGATCAGTGACCCTTTTACATGAAGTATATACAGTATTTTGTTCAGGTTTACTAGTACTTGAGGTGTGGGTTCACACCTGGGCGTACGGAATATGCGTGTTTGCCACGGAATATGCGTGTTTTTACCGCGATTTGTCGCGCGTTTCCGAGGCCTATCCGGCTGTATCCTAATGGATACGCGCGGCAAATACGCCCCAAAGAAGCTCCTGTACTTCTTTGGGCGTAGGGCGTTTTTCAGCGCGTTCCTACGCGCTGTAAAACGCCCAGGTGGGATCCATGCCCATAGGCAATTATTGGTTTTCACATGTTGAGCGTTAAAACGCCCAGGTGTGAACCAGGCCTTAGGCCTTAAGAGAATTGGC
Organism: Nanorana parkeri; assembly: GCF_000935625.1. NCBI lineage: Eukaryota > Metazoa > Chordata > Amphibia > Anura > Dicroglossidae > Nanorana > Nanorana parkeri. The sequence goes on from NW_017306375.1 coordinate 1,353,984, forward strand.
TTCTACTATTCTGTTTACTAGTACTTTAAGAGAATTTTCCCTATCTATATAAAGTGGGAATCCCCTTTAAAACTGGATATACATTTACTTAAAACATGCAGTAAAATCAGTTTGCTCAAATCACCCAAGTCCTCCTTATACTATATTAAAAAGAACACTTGGAGCCAACAGCGAAAATTAGAATACCATTATGCATGAAATCCCCAGCTCACAATGTTCTCCTCGGTGCACAACCATGAAAACAGTTACAAAAAAAGCACTAAGAAGGAAAAGAGAAAATTATTTGATTAACAGAAGGTGATTAAATTCACAGCACCCTTTAAACAGGATATCCTGAGTTTTTGGAGTTAATTTGGAGTTTTATCATCAGTTTCCTGATGTTTGTAAGTCTCTAGTGCTTTCGCCTAAAGGGTCTTGAGAATAAGAGGGAACTGCCTTGGCCCTTAACAAATCATACTTAAATTTACTGGAAAGCAGGTTCATACTTGAAAGTGGTTCTAATGTTTTATTTAACTTGAGGTAGAACAGGTGGACAAAAGAAGGTGGAATACCCATAACTCTCACAGGCTACTTGGGTAGCAGTTATTGGGTGGGAGTATCCAGGATGACTCTACAAAAATCCTTTAGGCACACAGACTGCTCGTATACAAGGGCCATACCCTCTAGGTTGGGCTCCAGTCCTGGGGCCTCACAACAGTGATGTGTTACAGATAATTGTGCAATGCTCTGTGAAAAAACCCTGCAACATTCCACAAAAAAACAAAACATAGCAAAGCTGCTACAGTACACATTCCTACATATAGATTTGGCAGTGATCAATAATATAACGACAATTAGAACAAATTTCACACTCACATGGATGCATAAATAGTAAAACTTGCAACCTTCATGTGTCAATTTCTGCTTAGTGAGTATACTGAAGCTGGCCAATGACACCATATGACTAAGGCGTTTAACAAACAAAACAGAAAAAATCTCAGTTCCTTCTTCTGTGAATCTAAATCAATATCACGTTACCCTGCTTAATAGTAACATCAAGATTGAAGCTAAAGTAGCAGAACTCTTCTTGGCTGTATAATATTTTCCTTATGTCAAACTGCAAATGGAAAAGGAAGATCCTTGAGTTCTAGATATGACTCACAGACCATACAGGAAGGTCTTCTTGAAAACAGTTTAGGAATCTAAGATTATACTATACTTGGCAGGACATTGTAGACCTAATCTTTTTATAATATCGGGTTCATTTATATTTTATTTATAGTGCTCATTTACAAAATATGGAACATAGAAAACTGAGCAAAAGTGGAACTTCCACATTAAGCAATTGGATCATTAGCTGGATATTAAAGATGAAACTAGACTGGTTTGTTTTATGCACTTTTTCTTTGGCTTTTCTTTTTTATACATTTACGTATACAATGATAATGCCCCAGTCCAAACATAAAATTAGAAATTAGAATAAGTATATCGTACAACTACTTATTTTGTTCCCTACATGGGGGCATTTTACTGACAATTTGTTTTTAACACTGTCTCTTCCAACACTGATAGTAGATTTCACTGTCTGGACAACCGCCGGACAGTGCAGTTGTGTTGCATTGCGATGTGGTAAAAATCAGATAGCATGCCCTGTTTAGGAGGCTTTGCTTTCATTATTATTATTATTATTCAGGATTTATATAGCGCCAACAGTTTGCACAGCGCCTTACAATTTAAGGAAGACATTACGATCATAATACATTCAAGACAAGATGGTAAGGAGGGCTCTGCCTGTGAGGGCTTACAATCTAAAAGGCTTCATGTCAATCTCTTCATTTTAATGCACTCCCTCTATAACGTTATGCGATGTATACCTTATGTTACTGCACAGCATGTTGGCAAAGCATTTTTGATGAGTTTACCAGAAGCTGAGGGAAAGACAATGCAGGTTAATATATCCCAGAAAGTATTTGTAAATTATAGAGGGAGGGGATAGGGCAGATAATAAAGCCAATTCCTGTTGGTACCAGTGCCAGACAGAACCAGTGCTTATAGCCCGTTCCAGTGCCAATCTTTACTAGTGCCAGCCAATGCCAGTCAGTATCACTACCATCCAGTACCAGGTGCCAGCCAGTACTACTGCCAGCATGTGCCAACCAGTATCGTGGACATTAAGCCCAGTATCACTAACATTCATTGCCACATATTTGCTAGTATCCGTGCCAACCAGTGCCAGTCAGCATTGCTGCCATCCAGTACCGGTGCCATCCAGAATTGCTGCCATCTGTTATCAAGTGCCAGCCAATATCATTAACATCCACTACCAGTTCCAGCCAGCATTATTGCCATCCAATACCAGTTCCAGCCAGTACCAGTGCCATCCAGTACTAGAGCCAGCCAATATACGGTAAAATCTCCTTGCAATGTGGCTTAATGCTGAAGGCACGTTAAACAGAGTTACATAATTTTAAAATTCTCCATGCACATGTTATCAAGCCCTAAGCCCTACTAAAATAGTAGAATCCATTTAATTGCCTTTCAATATCTAAAATAAAAACTGTCATACAACTCCTATCATATTGCATTATATCTAAGGGGGTTATTCAGTGAATAACCCAGCCAAAGTGAAGTGAGCCGAACACTTTTCGGCTATTCACTTTAGCCTTGTACGGCTGATTTCAGCTGAGCCGAAGTGCAGACTTGCTGCCGTTCTGCCCCTATTCTTATTTCGTTCGCCCCTATTCTCATACGTCATGGCCGGCGCCGCCCAGTTGTTATTGTTTACTGACAAATCAGTGTCCCCAGGTCATTTGGGGAGGCTGATCTGTCATTACAACTGGGCAGAGCGAGCCGTGAGATCACGGATGCCTCCGCCCAGCTGCCATTTGCGTAGTGATTGGTCGGCTTCGGCCAACCTTTCTCCACACTTTGCCTGTCACTACGGCTCCGCCGAGCCCAGCATATGGGTTCGGCTCGGTTGTGCTGCTCGGCTGCCTTCGGCTGCTGTACGGGCTATTGCAAATAGCCCGTACAGTAGCCCTTTGGTTCGACTGAACCGAAGGGCTCAGGCGGCCAAAGCAAGCCAAAGCATCAGCCGAAGCTGTGGCTGGATCCTTCGGCTCTATAGTAAATAACCCTCTAAATGTTTTTTTTAATGACGAGTAGCTTTATTTCTTCTGTTTATATTTTTTTTCCACAGCTGTCATCTTGTTTATCTACCCCTCTCTTTCATTTGCCTGTGATAGCCTTTCTAAACTGACTTAATAGAATGTCACATTCATGAAAGATGCCCACTACAAGTCCAGCCAGCTCTAGGTTCTTCGGCCATATTTCCTTTTGTCATACCATTGCTGGCCTCTCCTTCTAAAAATGTCAACTGCCTGCTTATCACACTCATCCTCTGGCTTCAATACCTTGAGTCACTCTCCTGAAGCAGGTGTTCAAGTATCTCTTGATTTGCATATAAGTATTAGATTAGCAACCTGAAAGTGCCTGTATTTCTCTCAAAACAGGTTTATATAAGTCAATTGTATGCCTGTGCCTCGGGCATCAGGGTACAAGAAGGAACGGTCAAAGCTCAATATTTACAGTTTGCCTTCATCTACAGTGCTCATCTGGTGGACTGTATAGTCAAATTGCAGCTCTGCATATAAAGCATACAAAATGGTCATTAAAGGGGTGGAGCCTACATAAAAAGATGTCATTATATACTTGTGCTTGGCTACATGATCCTCAATTGATTGAAAACAGAAATCCCATCAAGCAAGCTGATAGAAAGTGATCATATTTTCCTCTGCATATGGTCAGTTTCTTCAGCTCAGCTTGTCAAGTAATTAATTAAAATTGGTAAATCTCTCTGCTGATTTCCTTTCAATAGAATAGATCGAGTTTAAACAATTGGATTGTTCTGTGAATGGGGAGAATAAGACCAGCTGTCATGGCATCCCAGAAGCAATAGCTGCTTTTTACATGTTAATTTCCTAAAGTCCCTTCTAAATCCAGGCAGCCAGTGTAGTGTAGCAGCCAGCACAGACATATCACAATAAATATAAAATTGCATCAGAAATGAGCAAAACCAAGGAAAAATTTATTTATCTTTCTAAGTATTGAAAGATATCAATGGTCAAAAACTAAAAATGAATATGCATTCTTATATTGAATTTCCATAGATTCCTTCCCACTCCCAATAACCATATTGATCTAGAAGTTTGTAAACTTACTTATGGAAGATGCCCATAGAATGTGCTTCTCAATGCTGATACAATTTCACTCAGCCCTGTGAATATGCACTTCCTTTTGTCACTATTCATATAGCCTACCTTTTGAACTGCAACTCAACGTCTGAACAATGTAACATTATCATTGCTTGCTGGAAGCAATGCATGATGGGCTATGTCGTCTTGACAAATTGAGATTACATCACATCAAGCAGCAGGGAGAGAGAAGTAAAGCACACTGGAAATCCAGGAAGTTGATGAAAGTGATGGGTAGAGTATAGTATTATCCTATTCACTCAAACCTGTGAATATGCATTTCCTTGTATCACTACTCTAACTACAACTCAATGTCTAAACAATGTAATACTATCATTGCTTGCTGGAAGCAATGCATGATGGGATATGTAATCTTGAGAAATTGCGATTGCATCACATCAAGCGGCAAAGAGAAACAAAGCACACTGGGAATCCAGGAAGTTGATGAAAGTGATGGGCAGACAGAAAGCAGCACTCACTACATAAAAGGGATTTTTTCATGTAAGCTGTGATTGTATCAGTGACGTATGCGGCTGCTACAGGGCCTGGGGATGGGAGGGGGCCCCAATAAGCACTGCAGAAGTTGCTGATGTCACTGACATTATTAATCAAGAAGATCTGACATCAGATGTATAGGGGAACTAGGCAGGCAGCTCTCCTATCTGACTTTAATATAATTGACAGTAGGGAGGTTGCTGGGGACACCATCAAAATGTTGCTATGAGGCCCCACGATCTGTGGTTAAGCACCTGGATTGCATTATCAAAATCAACTCTAGTGTGTATTTCTATAACAATGCTGATGTTATAACATAATATTATATGCTGGGACTTTACAACTACTTTAAAGTGAGTGGGCCCTAAGGGAACATGTTTACTGTATATATGATAAGAGTTGTTAGAGTTTTGTAATATTATAAGGTCAGCTGTAGGGTTGGATGCATATACTTCCTTCTCAAATGACTGATTTCATGACTGAAACTCTGAGGTTATATATCTCATTTCTCAATAAATTAACTGAGCTCAAGCCATTTTATTATTGCCTAATTCTACCAAAATAAGGTGGTTTCCAGTCAGCATGTTATGAGACCAGTGCTTGTAGTCTGCAAATGCAATGACAATGCAAACACATGCTTCTTCGTCTTGTTTTTTTCCCACATTCTATTTAAAAGAGTTGTAAAGTCCCAGCATATACTATCCTGTTATAATATCAGCACCGTAATAGAAATACATATTCGAGTTGTTTTTGATAATGCAATCAAAGCTTTCATGTAAAAATCTCCTTTACATAATGAGTGCTGCCTTCTGTCTGCCCATCACTTTTAGCAACGTCCTGGATTGCCAGTGTGCTTTGTATCTCTTTCTCTGCTTCTTTGATGTAATGCAATCTTGATTTTTCAAAACTACATATCCCATTATGCATTGCTTCCAGCAAGCAATGATAATGTTACCTTGTTCAGACACTGAGTTGTAGTTCAGAAGGAAGGCTCTGTGAATTGTGAATCAAGGAGCTGTCAATGCATTGAGTAAGTGCATCCTATGGGCATCTTCAATAAGTATGTTTACAAACGTCTAGATCAATATGGTTATTAGGAGTGGGATAGTTTTTGACCATGGCATAGATAAGAGCAATTTGTAGGCTGCCAATGTTGATCGCCTCCTAAATTGTTTGTTGCCAGCTGCTGTGTTCAGTGTTTTCTTTGCTGCTGACCCAAATAAAGTATTCAGATCAGGAGTTCTGACTTCACTCGCTGTTTCACCTTCTTGTTTCCGGGGATCAGCATGGCAGCCATTTGGAAAATTAAAAAAAGAAAAGCTACAGTTATTTTATCATTTCTGAAAGTTTGATTATTAAAGAAAGACTAAGGTTTTTTTGTTTTTTTTCTGCAAGCATTCCAAATTTGGAAGTTCAAAATAATGCATGTATCTATATGCTTGCTTCTTTGCCATTACATACCTGTAATGTGTCAGCTATTAGAATCTCACTGTATGTTGCCAACCTTTTGTATCTAACATTGCTTAACTGTAGCCGATATATTGTACTGAAATTTGATTTGCTGTTTTTTTCACCAATACTTGCCAATAAATACTACTGGACAAGAAAAATAATGGATGCATACACAATTGCAACATTATGGGCCAGGTAAACTAAGATTGGCGGTTGTTGAGGACTGCGAATTTTGGCATGTGACATTTTATTTTGGCAAATTGCGTGTCAAGTAAACGATTATGTTGCAGCAAATACAGTTTATTTGACACACAGTAGAACGTGTAACTGTCTTGCTCTTGGCGCAATATTATACCCCTCTATTGCGCCAAAGTTTGGGGAAGTCATTTTTTGAACCATTATTTATAGGGAGCAGATTGTGAGTACAAAAGGTTACAGTTGAGATTGTTTTACTGTTGGTACACTAGTCTTTCTTTTCAAACCTTTCAATTTGAACTACTATTTGACACATCCAACAATGCAAGTTTCCGTACGCCAAATATTTGGCACACTGACAATAGTTTATTTGGCCCTATGTATATACATTGGCATTAGGGGAGTGGAGCCTATTGTGCGGGTTGGCACATTACTTGGAGTTGTCTGGAGATAACAGACAGCGGCCTGGAGGATTGAGGCCGGAGCAGCAAGAGAAAAGTGTTACAGGACTGGGACACTGTGAGGGACAACTCCAGGATTGGTGAGCCATATCTGTTATATGCTGCAGCAAGCTATTTTATGTTGGACTTCTTGATTGTCTGCCTTTTGAAAGAAAAATAAAGACTTTTTGTTAAAGGAAAAACACATCACAATATATTTTGCTTTAATTCATGTGATGCCATTTACTGCACACAAACCACGTTAAGGAATTGCATCCTACGTAGCGTAAAGAATAACTACAATGTCTTGTTTTCATTGCAGGAATGTGCTACTATTCGAGGCTACATCCACTTTCCTGTGAGGGATTAGTGCATAGAGCACAGCCGGGATCTACGTTATCGACCTTTGGGATCACTTTGGAAGATTTCCTCTCATTTCTGGTTGTGTCTATGGGACAGGAAGTGAAGGGAAATCTTGCCCAACAGTACACAGACAGCAAAAATAAGCTTACAAGCTTACTCTTCCCTACTATATAGATAATAAATATAGGCTTTGGCTATACATACACTTTAAGGTATTCTTAAGTTAGACTGGGAGGAACTCTTCTCTACTATGAGCAAGAAGCTTAGCTTAAAAAAGCTACCAGAGCAGCCTGAAAAGCTATTTTATCTCCAAAATAGCATTTGCTTTGAAGGATACAGCTACTTTTCAGATATCTTACATTATTATTATTATTATTATTATTCAGCATTTATATGGTGCCAACAGTTTATGCAGCACTTTACAACATATGGGGAGACAGTACAATTACAATACAATACATAAGGACTAGATACATGGTTTGTAATATTGCTCAGCTGTTTCATAAGGACATTGTGCCATGCCCTTTGGCCATTTTTATATTGGTCGAAACAAAGGAAACAAAGGGCTGCTGAATAAATACAGGTATAAAAATAATTTTCCCATGTGTGTACACCAACAAGATGTTTACTGCCTAGAAAAAAAACTCCCTTCTATCCCTCACCCAGCTAACAATATGATGGATATACAATATAGAATATTCATTCTATACTTTAAGATCTAACTTTATGCTCTTTGATAAATCATGGTTACTTTGGCAAAATAAACACCCTACAGGCAGAGGAAGCCATAACTAAAATAACAAACCAATTGTTACAAATTGGCCATTTGTTTAATGTTCAAAAAAGTTTAATGTTCACAGAGCGAACAGCTCTGTGAATGTTTTATAAATAAACCCCATATCATTACACCCCCACAGTTTATCCTATTTGCTCCTTTGCTCCCTGGGCTGTTAAATATACCATTAAAAGCATTTTGTTATGTCTATTTGATAAGTAGAAAAAATAACCTGTTGCTCTTGTTAGAATTTCAGAGCGGTCGTGTGCACTTTGCCTTTGTTATCTCCTTCCAGTTCTTATCCTGGGACCTCAAATCAATTATTATCTGTGCTTTAGAGATGAAGACAGTGGGAAGGATTGAGTAGTGTAGCAACAGAAAACTGGGCAGAGCTGACAAAAAAAAGGTGTTTGCTGTCAGCCCACAATAAGAAATTAAGAGTGGAGTTCATTTCTGGTAGATTAACATGTATTTTATGTACTTGCAGTGTCTTTAAAGGTAAAGATACAGATGAATATTATTGTATTGCAGAGATGTACTGAATATTTTTTTAAACCTACACATTAAGGGCATCATTTACAAAGTTAAAACCGGGCTCCAGACAAAAAATAAAGTGTTACCCTTTACACTTAGGGCTTCATTTGAGTTGATGTGTACGTAGGGCTGTACTAAACTAAAACTAGGCTCCAGACAAAATAAAAGTGTTACCCTATATAACTAGGGTTTCATTCAAGTACATGTGTACACAGATCTTGTACTAAACTAAAATTGGGCCCCAGACAAAAATTAAAGTGTTGTCCTATATACTTAGGGGTTCATTTAAAAAACTTCCGGCCGCATTCACACAGCACTAGTGCCCCTAGATGGAGCTGACAAGTATAGCAAGTTCCTATACTATACCTCGGGACAGAAGTTTTATTGATGCAGCCCTAAGTACATAGGGCAACACTGTAATTTTGTCTGGAGGCAAAGGTTTAGTTTAGTACAAGCCTTGTGTACACCTCAAATTGATTGAAATACAGGGTCATCACACATTTGATTCTTACAACTGTTCAAGGAAACAAACAAAAAAAAATCAATACAGTATAGCCACAAAAATAGAAGACGTAAAAAGGAGGACTTGAAAACTGGCATAACATGCCATTGCATTTAGAGCACCTTAGAATTCTATGAACACAGATAGAAGAAAAATAGCCTAGTTCAATAATGTGGGATTTCTTTGTAGACCTATCCTGGTAATGTGCCAGGCAGTCACAGTTCTCAAGCACTTTAGCAACATTCAGGCGCTGTGTTTACTCTGCTGTAATCACCATTGTTGAAGATTTTTCCATTTCTGGATGACCTAAATATTTCCTTACCAGATCCACTCTAGTGGCTATGAGAACCTTTCCCACTCCAGAACATTGTTATCCCAACAACTAATCCAGCCCTGCGGAAAGAAATGCCAGCTAAATACTTGTGTCCATACTCATTGGATACCCAGCTGCTGATACATTGTAAAGCTCCTGCACTGAAACAGGTAAACAGATTGAGATGTATTGTATAACAGTTCATCAGCATCACATTGTCATTGTTAAAGAGGAGACAACCAGTACATGGTAACATTTGCAAAGGTGTCACCATCTACTACAAGGATCTCAAAAACTGTTATCAGGTGTTTTCTCTTCTACTACTAAAGTTGTTCATAGATATCCAAGGTTTTTTCAGATGTGCAGATATGATCCCCCTATTCTGGCCTCCTACTAGGATTAATAGACACAACTTTTAGCTTGGCCAAATGTTAGGGTTTAAGTGAATTGAGCATTGGGCAGAAGTCAATGATGCACGTTTCTCAGGGAGAACACCTGCAATTAAAACAGGTTTTCAATCCTGCCCAGAATGTGCATATCCCGCTGAACATTGGGCAGATCAGGAAACTGTTATTTAATGTCTATATAAAAGTGTTCCTCAGAGATAGAAGCAGGATCTTATGTAACTGGTGCAAAAGAGGTCCTTATAATTTAATCATTGACAATCTTTAATGGCTCTTTTTAATTTTATTAGGAACAATCTTTGTGATGAGGTTGATAGGCCATTGGATGCACTAAGCTTGATGATCCTTTAGCAGGACCATATCTCATTTTGCATCTTGCCATATTCAATACCCTTTAGCTGGCCATGCTCTGCCAAACTTTGGCTGATTCCTGTTGAATCGGCCAAATTGGAGCCATGGTGGCCCTGTGGGGTTCAACAAATTCGATTTTTCAATCGTCTTCTATTGAAGGAGCTGATCTGAAAATTCTCAGCTGAACAGGGCATGCATGCAATTGACAAAACAATTGGCCTGGTGCTTTAAATGTCTCCCTGGGTATTTACAAAGATCATAAGTAGGGAAGCCCCAAGTTCATCACTCTGATTTTCTTTGTCAACAGTATGTCTGGACTAAAGACTCTCCGTTTGAAGAGATGGAAACCAATTGACTAAATTAATTAAATTAATAATTTTAAACATTACATTTAGTGACAGAATAATTTTAAAGGATTCCATTGAATTGATAACCTCTTATAAAATAGTAATTTTTTCACAGTCATTCTGATCTAGTGACAGAAAAAAGTATACAGATCAGGAGTTGTGGCTTCATTCTGACTTTCCTGATCTTCATGCTTATTCTGGGTTATTTTCTCAGAAAGTACTAAAGCCCAAAATAACCAGGCAACTAGAATTTTCAGAAGGACAGCAAGTGTAGCCTCCGCAAGTTTCTCAGTACATGATCCCTTTTTGGAAGTCTTTTGATCACAGTTCTGTTGTTCTGTATCCTCTTATATTGGAAGGCTATATTATTCAGCAACAGCTGGCCATTATTAGGGTCGGTGTTTTAAATGTCTACTATGCGGCATGCAGAATTTAAGAATAAAAGTCTACAGCAGCTGTAATTTAAATGGACCATTTTCTAGTATAAAGTTGGATACCGTGTCTGTAGTAACAAACAGAACGCAATCAACAATTACTTATGTCACATTACTGATGTCTGATGTCAGATCTATGTAGAAAACAAAGATTGAATGGGCTTTTTCCTGAGATCTTGCAAGATTTTGTGAAATCTCATAAGATCTAAGAAAAATGACAAAGAATATTTTTTTTTCTACACAGATCTTGCAGTTTACATGAGCTTTCCATAGGACGGCACTGGCGATGTAGCCTGCCCAGGGAGCAGCTGTGAGGCTGTGGCTATATCACCAGTGCCTACTTAACACCAGGAAGGGGAATTTAAAAAAATGCCAGTTAACAAATAATTATTTTTTATTTAAAATATGGCTTACAGATGTTTAGGGATCAGCATGCAGAGCTGCTTGCATAGGGGATTTATGAGTTTTGGGGAAAAGGTCTACTTTTGTACTCTGTTAGTCAACACCTGCCAGCGCTATCACCGTGTATCACTATGATTAAAAAATTTGGAGATATCCTATAACAATCTTATAATGGTAGTTATTTTATTGCTGAAAATTTTTACTTAACATATGTACAAATAAACCGATGAAGATTTTGCACATTCTTTTTATCACACTGATTTAAAAAAAGATTACTTTTAAGGAGGCCATTCCTTTCTATTATTTCAGCATATGTATTTCCAAGTCATGGCTAAAAATGAAAGCATGCCTCTTTCATGGTTATTGACCTCCATTTACATGGTCACTATGAGTACTGTTTCATAGTAACACATGTTCATGGAAACAGGTGGGCTCATTTCTGTAAAATATCATGCATTGTTAAACTCTAAGCAGCTGTATATAGTGCTAGCTAAAAGCATATGACATACTGCATGGGGCATAATTCAGATTAGCCTAACTTCAGATTAGCCTAAATTGCCATAACAATCACTTTACAATAGGAGTAAGCAGGTTTGGTTCAGACAAATGAGCAACATTCCTCTATTTAGTATCAACAGTTATACCAGATTTACTACATATAAGAGACACTTTGACAGCTCATTTTAATTCTCTGCCAGTTTTAATCATGTTTATACATGCCTTTTACACAAAACAGGTACATTTTACTAACTGACACAATGGACTCTCACATGAGAATAGAATATCACATTTCCAGTGGCGCAAGTTACATTTATATTTACAGTAGTATAAATTTAAACCAAAGTACATGACCATGGCTATCACGCCCAGTTGTGTATTTGGCCAGTGTACCAAATGTCCAAGAAGAGTTTCAGGTTTTTAACGTATGTCCCGAAAGCTTTTTTGCCAAGAAAACGTCACAAATTTTTAAAAATGACTAACTCTTTCATTATATCACACTTTTTGCAGATTAGAATAATGTACTATTGTCTATTCATGTATTTTTAAAGTGTAACTCCAATTTTGTTTTGTTTTGTGTTACCTCCTTCTGAACCTGACATATGGATTCCGGTAATGTTCCTCCTTTTGTGAGGGTGTCTGCCTACTATGGTCACATGATCAGCACCAGTGTGGTAAAAAGAAGAAACCTGCTGGGAAAAACACTTAGGGGTCTATTCACAAAGCTGCCGAGGGCAGCCGAGTGAATGACCGATCTGAAGTGAAGTGAGACCGGCCGCCCAGAGGAGAAACACAGCTGTGTCTTTTTTTTCTTTACTCTGACACGATAGATGTTAGAATAGAAAAAAAAGAAATTTTCCCATTGAAAAGCATTGGGACATTACTATTGGCTATTTCAATTTGCAATAGCCAATAGTAAACCAGCATTGTACCCGCCCTCTGCTGATGGACCTGATGCTTTTCAATGGGAAAATTATTTATTTATTTTTCTATTCTGACATCTCTCCGTGTCAGAATAAAGAAAAAACGCCAAGGAGAGAAGCACTGATGTGTCTTTTTTTTCTTTATTCTGACATGATCAATGTCAGAATAGAAAAAATAAAAAAAATTCCTTTAATTTGCAAAAGCCAATATTAAACCAGCGCGCCACTCTGTGTTCCAGGTGCTATTTAGGGGGAGGTCTTCAGCACTCACCACTCGCCTCTCAGCCCTGCTATTGGCTCCTGACTGAGGAAGCTTCCTGGTTGCCCCGGCAGCCAGGGGGCGGTCCTGGATTTCCCTCCACATGGTGGATAGCAGCACATTGAAAACAGGACCCGTCTCCATGGAACCACACCCCATTGCTCTTTCCATTGGTCACCACCAATGGAAAGAGAGAGATCATATGGGACATTGTACCCTCTCCCCTGTTCCCAGTTATCCTGGGCATCCCGTGGCTGCGGAAACACAATCCCCAAATTGAGTGGTCCATGGGACGCGTCACATTCCGGTCCTCCTACTGTGTTTCCCACTGCATCCCCTTTGCTCCTGGCCCACTGATGGCCCTGGCCTCGTCTTCTCATGTTTTGCCTGCCAAATACAGGGAATACGCTGATGTCTTCGAGAAGACAGGGGCAGACGCCTTACCTCCCCACCGGCCCTACGACTGCCCCATTGATCTGTACAACTTGTCAGGGCCCGAGGCGCTGAGTTAGTACATAGAGGAGAGTCTGGCAAAGGGCTTCATCCACCAGTCCACCCCCCCAGTCAGTGCGGGTATCTTTTTCGTGGGTAAGAAAGACGGGGGTCATCTGCCCTGTGTGGACTACCGGCCCTTAACGATATCACCAGGAAGAATAAGTACCCTCTCCCTCTCATCCCTGATCTCCTGGACCGAGTGAAGGACACCAGAGTGTTCACGAGAATCGACCTCCGGGGGGCCTACAACCTCGTCTGGATCCTGGAGGGCGACGAATGGAAGACGGCCTTCTGTTCCAGATTCGGCCACTATGAATATCTGGTGATGCCCTTCGGGCTATGCAATGCCCCGGCCACATTCCAGAGCTTCATCAATGATGTCTTCCGCGATCTCCTGGATACCTACGTGGTGGTGTATTTAGATGACATCCTTTTCTTTTCCCACACACTCCAGCAGCACGAAAAGCATGTGAAAGCTTTTCGCCTTCGGACGCACCGGCTCTATGGGAAGCTGGAGAAGAGCATCTTTGAGGTCTCCTCTATCGAATTCCTTGGATACATACTGTCCCCTGGAAGAGTTGAGATGGACCATAAAAAAGTTCAAGCCATCCTGGGATGGCCTATCCCATGGAATCGACGAATGGTCCAACAGTTCATCGGCTTTGCGAACTTCTACCGCCGCTTTATCCGGAACTTCTCTGCCATATATGCCCCAATTACGGTCCTAACCGGGAGCAACGTCCCTTTTGCATGGACCCCTGCCGCTCACAAGGCCTTCCAAACCCTCCAAAAGCTGTTCACACAGGGTCCAGTATTGGCACAACCTGATGCCACTCTTCCGTTCTACTTGGAGATGGATGCATCGGAAAAAGCCGTTGGGGTAGTTCTCTCCCAAAAACAAGGGGATAAACAACTCCTACACCCGGTTGCGTTCTACTCCAGCAAATTGACCAAGGCGGAACGTAACTACGATGTAGGCGAAAGGGAACTACTGGCCATTAAGAACGCGCTGAAGAAATGGCGGCAACTGCTAGAGGGAGCCAAGCACCCGGTAACCGTATATACTGATCACCGTAATCTGGAATACCTGCGTACTGCTAAGAGACTACGGCCCCGACAAGCCAGGTGGGCCCTCTTCTTCTCCCGTTTCTCCCTCCAGATTACTTACTATCCAGGATCAAAGAACGGGAAGGCCGATGCCCTTTCCCATCTCCATGACTCCGACACCTCCCTGAAACCGCTGAAAGCCATACTTCTGAGTACTTATTTCCTGGCCACACGGCATCGTTACTTGAAGAGATTCGGCAAGGCAGCACGCCCGTACCGTCGGAAGCAGCACACCTGCCACAAAAACAAGGCTTACGTTATCATCAAGGAAAGATCTACGTGCCTGCATCCCATCGGGTACCGGTCCTGCAGCATCATCATGACCACCCAACAGCAGGTCACCGGGGAGTGCGCAACACTTTGGAGTGCGTGCAAAGACAGTTCTGGTGGCTTTCTCTAGCGGCTGACGTACGGTCCTTTGTGGGCTCCTGTACTGTCTGCGCCATGCATAAAAGACCCAACACTACAACCCCTATCCGTGGCAACAGTGCCCTGGAGGGACTTCGCCATGGACTTCGTGGTGGACCTTCCTCCTTCACAGGGCCACACTACAATCATGGTCGTAGTGGATAGATGCACCAAAATGGCCCACTTTATCCCGACTTCCGGCCTTCCAATGGCCCAACGCACCTCAAAGATGTTCCTACAACACGTATTCCATCTACATGGGCTCCCCTCCTCTATTGTGTCTGACAGGGGTTCCCAATTCACCTCTCATTTTTGGAGCCAATTCTGCCACTGCTTCCACATTGCCCGTAACCTGTCCTCTGCTTATCATCCCCAGTCCAACGGGCAGACGGAGAGGACAAACCAGACTCTGGAGCAGTACCTCCGCTGCTATTCGTCATACCTGCAGGACGACTGGGTGGACCATCTCCCTCTAGCGGAATATGCGTACAACCATCAGCAGCATACCTCTACGGGACTCTCCCCCTTTTACGCAAATTACTGGTACCACCTGTTGACACTCCCAGACCTCCCTGTGGACATTCCTGTACCTGAGGTGGCCCATCGCCTCCGTCGTCTCCGGGGTCTGCTGCGTACCCTAGTGCAGAAACTCTGCACTACTCAGCAACAGCAGAAAGCTCAGGCCGATCGAAGACGCACAGATTGCCCCAAGTACAAAAGCGGGGATAAGGTATGGCTATCTTCCCAACATCTCAAGCTGACCTGCCCATCAAAGAAATTGGGGCCTCGCTATCTTGGGCCATTCACAGTCTCCGACATGGTTAATGATGTTGCAGCAAGATTGAGTCTGCCTGCCTCTTTCTACTTCTATCCGGTGTTTCACGTCTCCCTACTGAAACCCTACTGCGCCAACACCCTGGCAGGCCACTCCCGGCCCAGCCATCAAGCCTTACATATATGGTCAGGCTGGATGGCTGGGCCGGGAGTGGAATCCCTTGGCAGGGACGAAAGTAAGTACAAGAGCGAGGTATCAAAAGGGCAATCCAAAAGAATAGTCAAGTCCGGGTCCGGGTCGAGGCAGGCAGCGAGGTTCACAGGCGTGGGGTCAGGCGAAAGGGTCTGTAGCCAGGAGGTCAGATCGATCACAAAAGGCAGGTTCATACAGGGGGGATGCGTGTTCACCACGAGGTAGAATAACTCAGCAATGAGTCAAGGCTCTGACCAGCTTTATATACACAGGGAAACCCAGGACCGCCCCCTGGCTGCCAGGGCAACCAGGAAGCTTCCTCAGTCAGGAGCCAATAGCAGGGCTGAGAGGCGAGTGCTGAAGACCTCCCCCACTCGGAAAACAGAGTGGCGCAGGCGCACTACACGCGCGCTCCTGCGCATGTGCGCGGCTTACGTACCGCGCACGCGTCGCATGCATGCGCACCGAAAAACCCGGCGCCAGATGCTCTACCAGGAGGAGGAAGCGGAGCCTGCACCCGATGCCCGTGCTGGCGAGCCTGGTGAGGAAAGACCCCCCTGGGTCCCTGACAGTAGAGCCATGCATAATTCTCATTTTGTTTTGAGGCAAAGGACTGGCGGTGGCAAATTATTAAAAGAGCAGAGTATGAGAGAGTGGTGTTTAGAGTCTGTCATTGCTCTGGAGGAGGCCACACTCCTTGCAGAGGAGGCAGCCATGCAGCAGCACCATTCTTCGAAGACCCAGCAGCTGGAGCTTTCTGCAAGCTGGGCCCTAGTGAGTAGTACAAAGATAATGTATCAGAAAAAAAGCTACACTATACAACCCCCCAGGTCCAGCAATCAGGGTCCCATTTTGTCCATATCTTTTGCGCTGCAACACCTCCCATATCAGCAAGTGGAAATTTCCTCTTGCTCTGGGTTTCCCAGAGTGACAGATTCCCAACTGTAATGTTTTTCTTTTTACTTATTTTTTGTTACTCCACCAGTGGCTCATCATCTAGAACGCTTGCACCATTTTGGAACCCTTCTTAACAGGTGACTTCCCTCTTGTATTTTTTTTTCTCTGTAAACCAAAACTGAAATCTGTACACTAGAACAAGGTTCTTAACTGTGGATGGTAGACGCATATACCTGTGGTCTTCCTTTAAAACAGAGAGGTTTTCATTGGGCTCAGTTTAGACTGATTTGGATCTTCACTGCCATTAGAGTGGGGCTGAGGTTCAACATTTCACTTATTTCTTAGCTGAATACCCATTAAAGTGATGAAAATGTAATAAGCTCAAGCAGTTTTGATGTACTTTTTACACTGCCAGTGCTATACAGAAAATTGTGTTTTAATGGGAGGCTTAACAGTTTAAATAAATTCCGGACACACTTGGGCGGCTACAAATGTCACCAGTTCCCCACCAGTGAGTCTGCAATGTTAATAATCTCTTAATGAACTGAGAAGTCCAGTATGTACCAAAGAACTAACTTTTCCTTTATCCTTGAGGCACCTTGATAAGTGCAGTAGGTGCACCAATGAAATTACTACCCCCCTTCCCCCGTACAAAGAGAGAGGAATTGTCCAGTAAGATGAAAAGAGCGTCTTTTCGTATGTACATTCTAGCTGCAGGACATGGGAAATGAAAGGAGCTCATCAATGTGTTTTTGCCACCAATCATAACAGCAATAAGTTGTTGTTACATCCCACTGTTCTGATAAGTGTTAATATTTGCTAGGCAGCAGTTTATAAATGAAATAAAGTATACATTGTTTTATTAGTATCAGTAGACTGCTCCAAACAATGCGGCCATGTTTTTAGGAATGTGCACATTGATATGTGACTATTACTTATGTGCCTTTTCCCATAAGCCTCTTCCTCGTTTTCTTTGTAGAATTTGTTAGGGGAAAATCCTACCCTTTCATGTATAAAAATAAACTCTAGAATCAATTATTGGGCACAGTGCGCAACCTGAACACATTATTTGGTGCATAACACCACTTACAGAACAAAACAGACTCTAAGGGCCCATTTACAGTACATAGAGACAATTTTGTAAAATGCTTATTTTTCTATATGCATTTAGGGCTTGTGTATAAATGGAACTTACTTGGCATTATGTTTCTGAGGGTGCTTAGATCATGAAGACGTGAAGTCAATTCAACACGTTAAGCTCCCAGTCTCCTACCCTCTCTAAACTAAAACCGAGTAGTTTGAACAGGATTTCACATTCCACAGTTTGATCTGATTGATGTTGGCACAACTATGCAGTATTAGGATAAGTAACATTTTAGTTTAATCAGTTTGATTGTGGTTATGTCATATAGATTTGTGTGTCAATAAAAATACCTAGTCAGTACTGAAACATTATTTATATCTCTTTATAATATTTAATTTAGGAGAAGCCCCAACTGGGGATGCTGACATCATATCGAAGATGGTGGCATCAATCAGTCTCATGGTTTTTGGATGTCTACACAAGGGAGGCTTTTACAGGTAACATTTATAGAATACATTAAATGGACATACAATATAAAACTTATGGGAAGATTTTTGATACAATAAATGATCTGCCAGCAGGATCTCTTTAAGATTTAATTTACTGGACTGCAAGCATTAAATTTGTCGAAGACTGCAAGCACTAAACTTGTTCACTCTTGAAAAGAGGAGACTGAGAGGGGACATGATATTAATGTACAAATTGTTTAATGGTGATGGGGTAATCAGTAATAAACTGTTTACTGTTAGTCCAGTCAAGAATACAAGAGGCCACCATCTGAAACTGGAAGAGAAAAGGTTTAATCTTAAACAGCGAGGGGGATTCTTTACTGCAAGAGCTGCAAAATTGTGGAACTCCCTTCCACAGACAGTGGTATCAGCTAAGAGTATGGAATCAAGAACCGTCTAGATACTTTTCTCAGAGAGCAAGATATACAGAGGCACAAGTAATCTTAGTAACTCAAACAAACACACTATATAGGTTAAACCTGACGGACATGTGTGTTTATTTAACCTCAACAACTACAGTATGTAACTATGTACTGGTAAAATATTGTATAACAGCAAGACACACAGAAACAAGACACGGGTGCAGTTGAACCTCAAAGGCAATAATTAAAACCTTTTGTCTATCTATATGTAATTATATATGTAAAAGGACAAACATATCTTCTCACCATATATGCAGCCTATGCTTCCCAATTTGTAATGCTACATAATGGTTGTACTTTATTGCTTCTTGTCACAATTCTAGTTAACTCCAAACAATGCACTTCCTGTATGACTGATATCTCAAGAGTGAGTAATTTCACTAAGCCACTGAAAGCTCCCCCTAGTGACTAGTCCACACATATCTCTATTTATTAAAACAATTTAGAAAACCAAGTCTGCATGAATGGCACATCAAAAATAATGTAAGAGAAACTCTGCAGTAATAACACATAATAAAAATGCTGGAGTGCAGTCAACAATAAATATAGGAGAGTCCCATTCTTGTTAAGAGCCCATTCATACCAGGGCGGCTGTGGATCACCACGGTTTCCACGCTGATTTCAAAAGGGAGGTTTTGGGAGTTTTTAATTGCTTTTTAGCACTGAAACGCAATTAAAAACGCCCAAAACTGCGCTGATCAGCGCGGTTCCATTGAAAA
The DNA here is from genome assembly GCF_000935625.1 of Nanorana parkeri. NCBI lineage: Eukaryota > Metazoa > Chordata > Amphibia > Anura > Dicroglossidae > Nanorana > Nanorana parkeri. The sequence goes on from NW_017306375.1 coordinate 1,373,511, forward strand.
CTGTAAATATGTGCCAGAGTTTGGTCAACATAAGAGGACCACTTAGCCTATACGATATATAATAATTTCCATTCAAATCAAAAATCTAAATATATTTAATAACCATGTTTACTTTGACTGGTTTGTGACTCGGGCCAGCCAAAATAAGTACCGTAATTCCTAAAGTGTGTTTTAGGTCTACTTCACATCTTGTCATAATTTGAACAACTAGAAGTAGTAGCACATTATTTGGAAGCTTTCTTGGATCACTGACCTGAAGAATAGGTCCAATATTACTTCTCAAAAAACTCCTATATGCCTTTCATATCCTGATACTTTCAGGTAATTAACCATAGCTCATGTTTGTAAGGGAGGATGAGGGAGTAATTTGAAACGTCCACCTCTCTATGTGTATTTCTTTTACAAGGTGAACAACTCTGTTAATATTTCCATAGATTTACTTCTTTTTTTACAGCTTAAAGTAAACCTGTCTGTTCTACTAAAGTTCCAAACTGACTGCAACAAATAAAATGCAGACACTCAAATGGATCCTCAATCATTCGGGAAGCCCTAATTCTGAGGTGCTCAAATATGAAAGTTTTTGCATTTACCTGAAATGTTGAAAAGCTGCCTTCAGCACCTTCTGTTTGCCCATGAAGTTCATCCATTATAGTGATAGAGCAATAGTGAGGTGCAGAAGGAGTGTAACCAGCCTTCAACAGTGCAGGAAACTAGTGTACATTACTATTTGGGGGCTCCCTATGTGCTTAAGAAATGTTTTGGAGGTATGTGTAGGCACTGCTTTAGCCAGTTTATAATTTTAAGAAAGTGGCAGGGGCACTTTAATGTGACCATAGTCATGGGGTAGCATTATTTTTTTCCCATAAAGTTGCCACATCCATTAGAGTGAAAATTCAGACCACCGTCAAACTGTCTCTTTTTTCAAGCACACAGTCTACTTATATTTGTCCTTTATTGTTCCAGAATGTCAACATAAATATCACTGATACCACAACAGCCATACAAATTTTCAAATGTACCTTAAATTGGCTGGATTCACACTGTTGCAGTGCGTTAATGCACACCAGTTAATGCACATTATGCTTCTTTAAAACGGACTGTCTAATACACCAAAAAAGGGGCATGCACTATTTTTTCTTATACCATACACCACAACACATGGTATCTCATTGTTGTGTGCAGTGGTGCAACAGTGTGAGTCTTAATAATAGTAGACCAGTGTCATCTGCTAGCCTATAACCAGTGAGACTTAAATTATACAAAAAGAGATTTCTAAAGTCCCCCTTGTTCTCTCTAACATATAATGTAGACCTTAGATCAGACATATGGTTACAGCAGTTTCTACCAGTCCAGTGTGCTGCCTGTACTTACATGGGCTCTCTACGAGGTGGCGGAATTCTGTACTGCATATGCACTAGTGAGCTACATAGACGTCTAGGGGCTGTCCCTATACTAGCTCACAAGTTTGAAGCTCATCAGTACAGCAGCAGAACTGATCTGCCTGCTCAGAGAGAGCCTATGTATTCTACTTATCTATCCTCCCATACAGGCAATGTCTGTATTTTTATTCATTACAGGTTTCCTTGAAGGAA
>NW_017306375.1:1375222-1390011 GCF_000935625.1 Nanorana parkeri
TTCTTAAGTCTGTGTTTTTGAGGAAAAAAGAGAAGGGGGGGGGGGGGGGTGTTTAGACATTTTCTGTGTATATTTTAGTGTCAATTCTAAATATAATTTAAAAATAATTAAAAATAAAGTAATAATGTTGCATATGCATTAGAGTAATTGTGTAAAGGACCATAATAAAAATTGTGGCTCAAGAGTAAAAGAGGAAGATACATGCAAAGGCTTATGACAAATAAATTCCTATTTTAGAGTCATTCATACATGGAAAAAGATCTGCAAATGTCTGTACTATAGGGAGGGAGTTGGGATCTGTTATTACAAATACAGTAGGTACAGTGGGCCTGTTTCTTTTGTTTCTGGATAGAGAGGTGATTGCTTTACTACAAGCCTTGTGGAAGTAATACAAGATGAACTGTTTGATGGAGTGGCTATCAGGAAGGCTTCACAATGCTCAGAAACTGGGTTCAGCTTCTAATGCTGACACTGTCTCTAGGGATAGTTTTGGATTTCCTTTTACATGCATACTTTTAATTTAAAATCCTGGTTTTCTTCCCAAAATAAAATCCACACACATTGGAATCTGCTAGTGTGAATGTGTATGTTTAACTGTATTAAATGTAAAATTCTTAGTTCCTCAGCGGTGGGGCTCTATTATACTGGCTATGTAAACTGCAATTCTGAGCACTCAGTCTCACATTGCAACCCTGTACTACACCAAGAAGACCACCATGTATGATATTTATGCCATCCAAATCCATGGGAATTGTTGTGATGAAAGATGATACCCAATGTGAATGATTAGTCTGTGTGTACAATTATCTTCCTACCATACAAATAAAACCTTATGACTCCAATAATTGTACCAAAAAGCCAGTTGTCAGGATTGTATTTGTTTCAACCAGACATGCACATGGCTAATTTGGTCATACAGTTGATACAGTTGATAAATCACTGACATTTCTAGTGGAAATACTAAAAAGTTTAAGGCAGAACTCAAGGGAAAACAATATTATCCCTCGCAGTGGGTCCCCCTGCTGCACTGCAAAGGTCAATATTTATTTTGTCTAGCGGTAGAGGAATAAGCAGTAATACAGGTAGCCCGCAGTTTGCACCCGTTCCGTTTGTGCTGTTTCAAAATAATGCTGTTTTGGGCAGTCACATGGCCACCATTTAAATCACTGCAGAATCGGCGCCGTTTAGTGTATCCTTCCTCAGGCCGCAGAAGGATATGCATAGGACCTCTCTACACCTCCAGGTGGCTACAGTACAGAGTCTCCTGCACCTGGTTCGGGGCACAGGTGGAGGACTGCGGCCTGGAAAGGGGCTCTTCTCAGTGAGATAACTGTGGATACTTACAGACTTGGAGGCATACAGAGGTACACTTGGAGATATGGAGGTGCTTAAGAGTCGTGCTGAGGGCACAAGGGCACACTTTGAGATATGCTGGTAGCACAGGGATACACATGGAGATACTGTACACAGGCACATAAAGAGATGCTTGGGGCACAGGGGTACACTTGGAGCTACAGAAGAGCACAGAGGTACAGTTGGAGATGCAGAGGAGCACAGAAGTACACTTGGTGATACAGAGAAGCACAGAGGTACACTTGGAGATACAGAGAAGCACAGAGGTACACTTGGAGATACAGAGAAGCACAGAGGTACACTTGGAGATACAGAGGAGCACAGGCGCACTCGTGGAGATACAAGAGAGCACAGAGGTACACTTGGAGATACAGAGGAGAACACGGGTACACTTGAAGAAGTTCATTTGGAGATATGGAGGTGCATTAACTGAATTTTTCTGCAGAGGCCCTACAACTTTGTTAGTAGAACATGCAGTTTATTCAACTGTTGTCAGTCCAGAGGCCGCACAGTTTTGTTTGCACTACGCAAACAACAAACTGTGTTGTGTGGTTATTTTATATTATGTATAATACTGTTTAGCGTTCGTAACATTCATTTTAATATTTTATGTATGTATGTATTATGTCATTAATGTCCTTTTTGAGAGAAGCTTGGAACCTAATTCCCTCACTTCCTATTGACTTTCATTATATACTGAGTTTCAATTTACATCAGTTTCTATTTGCAACCATTGCTTTAGGAACCTAACCCTGGCGTTAATTGAGGTCTACCTGTACATACCTTATTCCTCATTCTCTTAGCAGACATTGATCTTCCTCTCTTTCTGATGCCAGGGCAGGTCCATTAAAATCCTCATGTACAATTCAGGGCCACTGGTCCCACATTGTACGTGATGATGTTGGAAAAACAGTGACTGTTGAGCAGCAGAGAGATGCAACTTCAGGACCGATCGTGTAGTGGGGAAGAAGTCTATGGAAAAGAGGGAAAAATGTGAGCATTTCATCCCATTCCTATCCCCCTAGACAAAATGAGCAAATAACCCTTATAGTGTGGATGGGGAATGCTTTAATTTTTAACACCGTATAACATTTTAAAAAAAACATAATAATATCATCAATCATGCTTAAAATCCTGTTTATAAAGTGTGAACACAGACCAAGGTATGAGCAAAACTCAATGCTAGTTTTTGATGAAGCTGACATATAGCTGATGGTGTGTGCAGGAAGAAGCTTGGAGCTTATGTGTCAGTGTGTCCCTAAGGATCATTAGCATTACTGGAGATTACATTAATTCTCCACTCTTTGGTAGGCGAAAGGTTACACTCTCTAACCCGGGGTTGTCTGTGTGCAGAAAAATTCTTATCTTACAATCCTTGGTTATTAGAGTACTGCAATATCATTAAAGCAACCACAACCACGCACTATGTGTCCCAGACTGGATTAACCACAACCACCACAATAGCTTCCTGGAAACATTTTTACAATTTCTTGGAACAATTTTAAAATATGTAATAATGTGCGGGGGCTTGGTGTGAACCCTGTTCGCCAGAGTTCATCCAAGCCCTAGCAAAATTGTCACTGACACACATCCCTCTCCCAGGCTAATCAGTTGCAGCCTTGGCATTCCCCATCCTGCAGCTACACTTCTTTAAAGGGAAGGGAGTGCTCCCCTGCCACAACTGATTTGGATGGGAAGGCGTTGTCGGTGACAGTTGTGTGTGGGCTTGGACGAACTCTGACAAACTGGATTCGCACCAAGCCCCCGTACAGCCTTAAAAAAAAGGTCAGAGCCTACCTGTTAAAAAAAAAAAAGGTCAGAGCCAATGATAACTGGGAAGTGCCCTGGATTTCTTAAATTATATCTAAAGTTATTTTTTTTCTGGATAGTTTTCTTGGCTAAAACTGCTCTCAGGCTTGTTTTCTGTCTTTGACGAATTGGGGAGATTTCCCCACACTACCTGTCAGTAGTAAAACAGGAAGTGAGGGGATATTTTCTTTCAGGTAGTAGTTGCTGGGACAGGTGTCTATTTCTGTTTTGGTTACCACTCAAAATTGTGGATTCCCTATGACCCTTTGTGACACAGACATTGGTCACCAGGACAAATAGGGTGAATCTCCATGGCAGGGGCACAAACAACAATATAATCCTGACAGAGGTTCTAGCCCTTCCCTGCTTTGTTGAAAATAATAAAAAAAAACGCCTTGTCGTATTATTTCCTTACTATGTCAATTACTTCTCTCTGTACAATCGTCCACACGACCAAATTTTATTACTATCTGGGAATGTGAATTAGAGGGGCCATTGTCAGGGGCCATTGTCAGATCTAGAATTAAAGCACTGCAGCCTCTGACTGCAAGTCTTATGACATTTCGAGAGAATTTGGTGATATCAATACTCTGGTGCTTGTGGTTCTCCATGCTAGAGAAAAACAGAGAGAGATCAGAAGACCGGCAGTTCAAAGGTCAATCCTGTTTTTTTTAATGGATCTGTAATTTCACCACCTCTCCTGCTGCTGCTCCTTGATTATTCTTCCATCAGTGACCAGGTCACCAGGCATCAGGGAGGCAGCTCTGACTGGTGATCTTCTATGAGGATGCAAAATCCTGCTTTTATCAAGATGACTGCTTCCACACAGAGACAAAGAAACTGTGGGGTCTATTCACGAAGCTGCCGAGGGCAGCCAAGTGAATGACCGATCTGAAGTGAAGTGAGCCGAACACTGTTGAAGTGAGCCGAACACTGCTGAAATCAGCCGTACATCGGCTGAAATCAGCCATACATCGGCTTGCTTCGGGTCGGCCGAACATGCTCAGCATGTTCGGCCGACCCAAAGTGTAGAAGGAGTTCGACTTAGCCGATCCAACATCTGGATCGGCTAGCAGCTTCGTGAATAGACCCCTGTATGTTAGCCAGAACAGCTGTAGTGAGACCACAGCCAATACTAGTGACTAGTGCTTTGCTTTGATTATAGGACTAGTGCTTTGATATGATTATTAAAATGTAGTATGCCATACACTTTACATGCAGGGCTCCTATTGGCCTGAAAAACATCATCAATGAAAAATTCACACTAAGAAATGTGGTCACTCACTGTACATTACCTGGACTGAAAACATCATCAATTAAAAATCCACAGAAATAAATGTGGTCACTCACTGTGCATTATCTGAGCTGCAGAAACCTTTTTCTTTTAGTTCCTACAGCGCCAATCATCTGCTGCTAAATGTAACAGAGGACTAGAAAAAGGGATTAAAAACTAAAAATTAAGTGTACATTTATAGTTTTAATTTTACTTCTCTTATGTATGGCCACGTATGTTTCAATTTGTCTGTAAACATAAACTCATAAAAGATTCAATGCATTCATAAAATTTTAATGAAATCTAATTAGATCAGATCTAAGCAATTTGTAAAGCTGGCCTTACATCTTGAATCTCCTCATGTATGAAATTTCTCCCATCATTTTTGTATCATTCAACCTTAAGACCTGGTTCACATTGAGCATTTTGTAGCGCTTTTTCTGCTCTAAAAATGACGTTCAAAAACTATATCCACCCGCCCCCCACCCCCCCCAAATCCCAGTAATTTCTATGGCCCTGTTCACATCTGAGCGTTTCGTCACAATAAGCAAAACGCCTGTCGCTGGAAAAACTACATGAGCTTTTTTTTTTGGCATATTGCAGCTTGTTTTGGCCCCATAGACTCAATAGGAAACGCTTGAAAATGTTGCTGCATAGGTGTGAACCCAGCCTAAATGTAGTAGATTGTACCACCAGAATTTAACCTCCCTGGCGGTATGATTATTTTGATTTTCGTAATTTTTTCGGCGCGATTTTTTTTCGGATTTTTTTCGTTATTTTATTTCTTCGTTTTTTTTCGAATTTCCTGCCGGTTCCGCCCCTATGTGACGCGTCAGCTCGCAAGGGACGGAACCCGGAAAGACAGATGCCGGCGCCGGCCGGAGGACACCGCACGGCTCGAGGGACAAGGTAAGTAAATAATGTGGGATATTCCCGAGTGTAGCTCAGGGTATGGAAAAGTAACCCCGAGCTACACTCGGGAATACCGCCAAGGAGGTTAATGTGCGTGGCCAGCTTACAATGCTGTCCCAGGTACTGGCCTAATTTAGGGCACACATACTTCCTCTGCAATCATTGCCACTGCACAGGAGCCTAATATATACTAGTTAAGTCTATATCAAATGCTGATGAAATCAGTTACAATGGATGCTGCTCCCTGATGTTTAAAGTTTTAGTTTACTGCAGAATCAGCTGGTCCTCTGAGCTCTATCCCTGAAATTCTGTTTTAGAGTGGCTCCTTTCCCTTGCACTGTCCTATGGTGCCACCCCTGTGTGTGCTAGTAAGCTGTGTGTATCTCCACAAACACACAGACATAGCAAGGCAAGCAACCTCCCCTGCTCCCCTCTCCTCTTTCTTCCATTCTCCAAGTTGTAGATGGATGGCTGCTGGAGACTGCTCTGTCCCTTGTGATCTTGTACTGGACAGGAAGTTTAGAGAAGCAGAGAGACTTGGAGCAGCTGTTTGAACACATGATGACTGTTTGTGCTTGGGCAGAAATGTAAAGAAATACTTTGCTGGGCGATGTATATTTGTTTGATCGGAATTCATTATTGAAAAAAGTTTAAGAGTTTAATACTACTTTTACATTGGTGGTAGTAGTGCTGCACTAACTTTCTGAAGTTTATTAGCTTTGTGGCAGCACCACCGTTGATTTTGTGTGGAGCTCATGCATAAGCCTTTTCAACATGACCCACTCCATATGGTATAAAATACTCTGGTATAAAATACTCTGCTTCTGAGCTTCTCTCAATCATCTCAAAGTGTTTGTCTAACTATTGGGTGATTTAAATCAGACAGTGTAACCAGGCAAGTTATGGTGCAGTGGGCTAGAGGGAACCAAAAATCCCTTAATCAAGCCAGAGCAAAGCACAGTGGAGTCTCTTTTAGGCTCCATTCACACTGAGCGATTTATCGCGTGGATTTCCACGCGATATCACGCATATCATCTGCGCGATATCGCTCTCCAATGCAAGTCAATGGAGCTGTGCTCGTTGCTGTCACGTGTCGCTACTGCAGGACCTTTTTTAGGCGCAGATGTCGCTCGATTGCACTCGCTCCAATGCAATCATTTTCACGATATCACGCGGAAAACCGCGCGATATAGCGCAAAATGACAATCGCGCGACAAACGCGGGTTTTGCAATCCGCTCAGTGTGAATGTGGCCTTAAACATAAGGCATCTGCTTCTGGCATTTTCTTCACAAATCCAAAAATTACAGGGTTTCAGGGTAGAGCCCTATAATTCTTTTTTACCCCTACGCCAACTGTACATCCAGAACTTCCCCATTGATGGTGGTGGTTCCTGTTAGTGGAAGAAAGTAGATGGTTTGTTAGAGAGTTTGGGTGTTGGCTTTACCCTATGTTACAGAACAGATCAGCGTTATAGCAGATGGTGGGCAGATGCAACACAGCAAGTCTAAATGTGACTCCTAACTGAACTCATGAACATGAACTCCTAACTGAACTCAGAACAGCCCGGGAAATTGCTACATTTTTTGCAGATATTTTATGTCCTGCATGACAATCTTACTAAAAGTGATAATAAACAATTGGAGTAAAAAAATATCAGCAAGTAATGTAATCGGTTTGTTCAAGTAACTGGTGTATTCTCTTTTTTTTTCTCTCATTTTTATTATAGAGGAGACTAAGGGAGCAACTTTTATAACCCAGTACCATCGCTCCTTCACAGCAGCACTAGAGAGAACGGTGGGTGCACACAGCAGAACCCGTCTTGCTCTAACATCCAGAGTCACTCACAGAGAAAAAAGTCTGGCCGCACACCACAGACAATGCTGCAGATTTTTTTTGTAGCTCACAGGTACACATTGTCCCACCGTGGATCCTCTTCACTCTAACATGTTTCACCCAATAATGGTCTTAGGACCTGTTCACATGATTTTCAGGTCCTGATCAGGTGCGGATCTGCAGACGCGGTGCTATGTGTTTTGCCGCGTTTTTGATGCGTTCCAGTGGGGCTGTCAGTATGTTAGCTGCAGTGCAGTGCGTTTTTGACGCGTTTTGCGTTTCGGGACCGTTTCCTGACCGTACAAAATGTGACATGCAGTATTTTTTCTGTCGTAACCTGAACGGACTGCGCACGTGAGAACTGTAGCCCATAAAACACATAGGCATACATTGGGATGCATTTTTAGTGCAGGAGCGTACGGATCAGGACAGCACAGAAAACGGACGTCGTGTGAACAGGCCCTTATTCATAGAGATAGATCTAGGGGAGCAATATAGGGGGCCAGGTAGACAACATGGGTTTGCTCATAGCAATGCTAGTGGTACTGGTAAGACTAGTGAGTTCAAAACAAAAGTAAGATACTGCAGCCACAACATATGGTAGGTGCATTGTGAGACCCTGTATGTGACAGATGCCAGGCAGGTTGCAACCTTGAAAGAGGGAGTATACATATACATGGCACAGCAATGAAGAATGTCAAAGTGAGGGGCACAAATGGTTTCTTTGGACAAAAGCTCTCTATGCTCGTTGTCCTCTAACTTTTTTTTCTATTCATAGGTGCCATGTTATAACTAGAATTTCTGTTCCTAAGCAACAATGATAGATCAGAAATCTGGTGCCCAAATGCATGTGTTTTTGCAATTAATATATTTAATCTAAGACATATGTAGAATGTCTGACCTAGCAATCCCAGACAATAATCTGTGATTATTCATCCACTATTTGGAATGTATATCTCTGAAATTGATAACCGTAATTATTATTGTGTTTTTTTCTTACATCATCAAAACATTTTCTGGGAACATTCAAATATTAAAATGATAGCACCCATGCAATTTCAGGAAGCCACACCAGAAAGCCGATCACTCACTGTAGAAAAATGTATCAATAATAGGTAAGATGGGAAGAATATGAAGACTGTAATGCATTTCAGTTAAACAGACATTCAGAACAACAATTCCGTTTTTAATATATAATAATGGAAGTCAGCAAGGCAGGACATGAAGGCCAGCATATGTTTATGAGTTGGTTACTGAACTGACTATGGAAACCTAAAGAATTCTTTCACTGCCAAAAAGGAAAGCCACAGAACTAGAATTAATTGGAGGTATAAAGATATTGCTGCAAAATCTAAATGACTTTTTTTCACTTGTCTTGCCTTTCTGCAATGTATCTGATCCAGTAATATGTCAGATTAACAATGTCCGTCATAAATTTAAGATATTCAAAGGACACTATCAGATTTTAGATTGAATCAGTTCCAAGTAGTAAAAAAATATGCCTGCTGATTAGTCATTGTGGATTTCTGCACTTTGTACAGTGCTGTTTGTCTTCATGTGTCCACATGAATTGCACAGTGGCTTGTCAACTACAGCATACTGTTTCCCCAGCCGGGCAAATAAAGTTTTTTTTCTGTGATTGTGTTCCTATTTTGGAGAGTTTTGCTTACTTTCTGTTTATTTAAAGGGTGTTAGACAGAACAGAAAGCAAAGGAAAATATCCCCACATCCTGTCTATCTGGCGGATGTCAGATAACAGGAAGTTAAGGGAAATCCCCTAATGGGGTTCACAGGCAGCAAAGAAAATGAATTTTCAAGTGAAGAAGCTATACAGACTCTGTCAGGATTTTATTGCTGTCTGTGTCCCCACAATTTGTTGTCAAGGTGACATATGTCAACCAAAACAGGCAGAAAAGACATATCTTCCCCATAGAGACATACTGTAGCATTCAAAATCTCAAAAAATATCTTCAACTGTAAATTCAGCTATAAGAGCATACAGTACTCGTATGTGAATGTTTACTTAATGTGTCCATAATCAGCAACTGGCCCGCATCTACTTGTCAAGTCTGTTTATTTTTAAAAAGGTTTGTGCACATGGGCACTGGATGGAAGATGATCATCCAGCATGAGTGAACAAGTTTATTCAATAAGTGATGCAAAGTCATGCAAAGTGGCAGTAACCAGATACATATTGTGCAGGTTTTTGCTCTTCACCAACCTGACTACAGTAATCTCTCTAAACTTGACACTTTCACTACTGAGGGAGAAGAAGGAGACAGCAATGCAAAAAAAAATGCTATATGCTAAGTTTCCCTCAATTCTTGTCAAATCAAACTGTTGTCATACTGGCAGTAAGTGATGGGAAATCTCTCCAATGCAACCACATAGCAGTAAAAACCCATAATAAAGCAGCCTCAGGTGGTTACCTTAGGCGGCATCTCATTAGGGGGGGGCGACAGGTGCGGGGGCGGCAGAAGGGCAGCCACAGCGTCCCATGTTCCAAAGACCACTTAGCAACCTGTGGCGCTCTGTCCACTCTGTACTACTTCCCGCCCAGCTCATTGATGTCATCGGTTTCCAGGGAGCTGAGCGGGACAAGCTCCTGGAAACCAATTATATCAGTGGGTAGGAATGGACAGAGAGCCGCTGACTGACACCGCTGTAACACAACCACGGACGCCCATCCCTCCACATCCATAGCAACTCCACCCCCCTCCCCGCTCTACAGCCTCAGGTGGCAGTTATGGTAGGGATGGCCCTGGGACATACACTTTAAGATATTTTGTCGTCAACAATAACAGTTTAATTTAATTTAATTTGATTTTTTGGTCGGGATGGGTTAAGGTCAGAGGCTTAAATGCCGGATTCCGATATAACGGAGCAAGGGGGTTGTGGGGTGAGTTCATATTTCCATAGATTTTTACCCGATCCCAAAGGGCCAAAGAGTTAGAAAGGGTTGGGGCCATTATGGGTGGGCGTAATCTAGAAGGCATCCATTTTAGTACATCTAACGGTAGATCTCTCGCCGCCTTGGCCTCCATAGGGATCCAATCAGGTAGTTCCTCTGCTGAATATATAGCTGACAATTGGGCCATGCGTGCCGCCTGGTAATACTATCCTTTGTGAGTAATGGTGTGTTTTGTGATTTTGTGTGTTGAAGAAAACAATAAAACTTTTGAAAGCAAGATATTTTGTCGTCATGCCATAAGAATCTAACGCTGCTCCATTTTGAAATAGCTGTCAGGTAGCAGTAAAAGCAGCTAGTTTTACCCTTAATGCTAATAACCAGACCCTCTTCTCCTCACAGTCTTCCTATTGGACTACTGACATTTATCGGCATGTCTGTTGCTATGTGAGCTTGATGCTGCTGGTTTTTATTGTGTTGAGATATCACATACTGTGATACTGTCTTTCTCAACAGTATGCAAGAACCCAAATGCATGTGTTATTATACTTTGTGGGAATGAAAACCCCATACCCAGCCTAAGGTACCCATGACAGGAGGTTGGAACATGTCTATTGACCACCATGTTACACTGGGACTTGTAAGTCAACACTGGTGACAGGGCAAAGTGCACTTGTGTGGATAAGTTAGGTGTAATTATAGTATGTACTAAAGTATCAAAAAAAGAAGGATATTTACAGTTAAAGTGTAGAGGATGCATATAATACCTTTCCTTGTGCCCTCTCTCCTTGATCAATATGCAATTAAACTGTTTCAATCAAATAATTTGAGTTTTTTTCAAGAAATACCTATTTTGATACCCAGTGATGACATCTAATTGGGCCTGTATGCTGCTCTTTGCTCTGACTGTGGTGGAAAGGGCTGTCAGGTTCCAGTAAATGTACAACAAAATGTCACCTACACACCAGACAATGTGGTCACATTGAAGCAACGTTTCGGGCCCGATCAGGGTTCCCTTCATCAGGCACAGTGTGACCAATAAATGTCACAGTTTTCGGCATCTGATCTTTTCCAAAAGAATAGCTGTGAAAGGTGCGGCAACAATGCTATGAATCAGGGGTAGAAGAGATTGACAAACGATGGTGGTCATTCTGGAAGTGGAGGTACTGTAGGTTCAGGATAGGTGCTGCAGCCTCAAAGGGTTATATTGTGAAGTTGTAAGCTTGCAGGGAATTGAGGGTAATCATTTTCAACGCAGGAAAGGACTTGCTAAAAGTGTAGAAAAAAAAGTAAGGCTGGAGTTCAGCTTTAACAAATCAAAAGCCTGCAAATAGTGGGAAGGATGTGTTTCACTCTTTATATAGGTCGTCATGTGCATATTAGACAATCCCTGTAGTAAGTATGGCGCTACTTATTTATCTCTGTTTACTTAGCAAGCAACAAGGAATTGGCTTTAGGGAACTGAGACTCTCACCCTAATATTCACTGCTACTTTTGCTTCTGCCACACAATAAGATTATTGTGCATCATCTCTTCAAGTCAGCTAGAGATGGCTTGTATGATATATTGCATCTAATTCTGCAATTGCAACAAAAAAAAAAATATAGATAAGCATAGGTTATTATGGATGCACATGGTTGCAGGAGGAGCTTCACTCACTATTTTAGGATAAGCTGTCTTACGTCTCTGGGACATGTCATAAGTCGGCCTGTTAGAAGCAGGACACAAAGAAGAGAAGAGAGCCATGCGTGCTGGAGGGACAGCATACTTCCCATGTCACCACCCAGCAAGGGCAACAGCAGAGTCCGATTACATGTGATGTAACGTTGCTATTTTACTTCAGTAGGTCATGTATAAGATTTCACTGCCTTACAGAAACATTGACCCTACAAATGACCACTGAAAACTACAAATTAAGATTTAAGAACATTGTTATATTTCTATGGTATATTATTTACTATATTTAGTTATAATATATCGTTGGGGATAGTGTAATCAAGTAACCACTGATTACTAATGCTTGGGGGTTTAATTTCACTGCCACTGCCCTGACCACGAATGAGGTAGGGTCTTTTTAAAAACATTGCCACTGACCAACAAAGAGGGGTTGTTAAATTGGGGGGATTATTATTGCAGTCAGTGACACCAATGCTGGTGGTTTTAGTGCGTCTGCTGACACTAATGGAGGAGGTTATTATTGTGGTAACTAACACCAAAAATGTATCTAATTTTCTCTTCAGTGTGCATTGCAGTACATTGCAAAAAAATGCAGCAAACCAAATTTTAGGGTGTTGAGGTACGTTATAGCACATTCATTTTAAATACCCTCAATGCATAAAAACACACTGCTAGTGTGAGGTTCTATGGAAGTGTGAGGGGCCACATTTGAGACCCTCAAAAATGTTCACGTTGGCCACCACTAGTCTAAAGGATCACATGGTCTTTGCTAAGCAAAAACACAGACCAATGGAATTACTGGTTCAGCCTCACTCACACTGTGATAGGGAGTACCTGCACTCAATCAGTCAATCTGGACCTTTCTGCTTTGCAGTGTGCTGTCAGTCAACAATCTGAACATGTTCACTGGAGGGAAAGGCAGGAGGTTTACCTCACTGGTGTGCTGTTTCCTATTGGCTGTCCAGGCAAAGGCAGAGGGAAGGCTGCTGACCAAGTTGTAGTGCCTAACTACAGTTTAGAAAATTGATGGCACCAATCTGCCTTGGCTGTCTAAAAGTGATGCCAAGATCAAAAGCCTAGTTAAACACAATTAGAAATCATTTGCCAGCTAAAACAGTTCATGTGTATGTATTTGAACTTGTGTTTATATCTGTCTTCTGGGAGTTCAGCTTCAAACATCCATTGGGCGAGGCACTGACTTGATATGTAAAAATGGCATTTACCCAAAAGTACTTTTTTCTTGTGGCAAAAATGATTTATGCATTTTCAAGGGAACATTGCCTGAATCACCCTACCTGGACTTTGTACAGCATTGAAGTAATTTAAGGTGTGCTCAGATTTACCCATAGGTAAATCAACTGGATGGTATCAAAAAATGAGATTGGAGCTTAGCAAATTTGAATGACATTTCACCCTGAAGAATGGGTTTTGTGCCTTGAAAGCTTGCTGGAATTTCAATTACGGTTAGCTAATAAAGGTTAGTGCTGTTATTTTGGCCATTAATTAAAGGGTTTCTAAACCCTCCGTTTTTTTTCATCGCGCGCTCCTGCCCGAGAATCCAAAACTGCTCGGGCGGCCGCAAAGCATCTTGGGGCGGGCGCATGTGATGCTAACATTAACATTGGGGGGAGGGAAAAAAATGTTGACTTCACTTTAACTATTCTTACATGAAATTAGTGTAACACACACCTTTGCCTAAGCCAGTCCAATTCTCTTTACAAATGAGCATTGAAAGGGGGTTCCCCAAACTGGGTATAAAGAGCCAATTGGTTCAATTTACACAAACATTCATTTATTGGGTGCTCCATTATGGCAAAATGATTGATGCTTGCACCATTTGCAAGCCTTGCCACTTTTGTCTTCCTTAACGAAATAACTCTACAGACCAGAACCTGCCTAAGGACTCGTTCACATCAGATGCGTTGGAATGGCGCTGGCAGCCTTGCACAGCACAGTCCTAACGCATTGACAACGCAAACAGCCTTGTTTTTAATGAGGTTAGTTCACACCACAGCACTGTGGTGGTGGTGGTGTGAGCATGAAGAAAAAAACAAAATCCAGTACTTTTTTCCCACGTGTGTTACAATGCAAACCACGATATCACAACATTGCTGTGGTGGAGAGAACTGAATGAAAGGTCACTTGTGTGAGTTCTAACAAACAAGAAAAAAGGAAAAAGTGTGATGGGCAGGGATGAGCACATCAGCACTGTTTCTCCAAGCGCACACCAGCAATCATGCATTTAGCTGGGCTGGTTGGTGTGAATGAGCCCTAAAATAGAATCATCTTCACTCCATTTTAGGACAGTGTTGACAATAGAGCGGGTGCAAAGAGTTACAATTGTTGTTGTAGCCATTTTATAAACTCATCACATCTATAGCCAGCAGGGGGAAATTCCTCCAACTATACTATTTTGCATGTATGGAGGAACTGATCATTTTTCTTTCATTCAGCCTGCAAGAAAAGATGACAAAAACATGTATGATCTGTAGACCCATGATTGTAGTCCAATCTTACTGAGAACATTACTGCTTCAGCAGCATCCTAGCTTATATACAGTATCTCTCCATGTATGTCTATGAGTCAGATTAGATTTTCCCAGCTCCTATTGTGCCCCAAAGATAGGAGTAACATTAAAAGGTGTCTTCAGAGCGCAGAGGAGCATAAGAGTGCATGTCTCTTTCACCATTGGCAGACAAACACTTCTTTGTGGACATATTGTTTACAATGGCTATTCACTATATGACATCCGTGGCTATCTTTAGACAATGTAGGACAACAGAAAGTAGAAAAGAAGGCTCATAGATCATTTAAATGCTAGAGGTAGCAATGGAAGGCGCCATAGGCAGACATCTCAACTCTCCCGGAAGCTCCGGGAGTCTCCCGCTATTAGATAGCGGCTCCCGGCCGCCCGGGAGAGAAACATTTTCTCCCGGAAAGGTTTAATCTGCTCTATCAAGCAGATTAAACCTTTCCCTGCGATCGTTTTTTTTTTTCTTTTCTGACATCGGGAGCCGCGGCCC
>NW_017306375.1:1391025-1421386 GCF_000935625.1 Nanorana parkeri
TTTTTTTTTTTTATTCTGACGACTGCAACTGTCAGAATACTGTCTGCTCTCTCCCAGCCCCCTAACCTCTCCTCCGTGGATGGGGGGGGTAGCACCTCCCGGAAATGAGAGGGACACCTCCCTGAAAGTGCTTCTTTCAGGTTGGGATCCCTGCATAGATGAGAACAACCATTTCAATTTTATTCTGGAGCGCAAAATTAGATAGAGCATTGACAAGCGTGGAGGAAAAGCAGACACAGTACTATGAGCTGTGAATGAGTCTTTTGGCAGGGGTGAGGACTGATTGAAAACAAAATAGTCTGGGTCAAAACAGGCTGGCAAATTGATTGTTAGAATGATCAATGTCAGATATTGCAAGACAGGATAGCGATACAGAAATATAAATAGGCATAATGTCAGTAGCACTTTCTTTGACATTTAAAACTTTCGGCCTAGGGCAGAGTTGTGGATGAGGTTTACCCGACACCGATCTATTGTATGGGATAGGCTGGTGGTACTGGTAGGTCTGTCTAGTAGTTTGCAGGAGGTTAACCTGGCAGCACTTTTTTCCCCACTTGGATTATGAATTAAATGTTCTCTGAGATGTGCGGTGTGGTGGTCTGCTAAGGCCCATTCATCCCTAAACGTAGCATTAATTGCACAATACCGTGTGATTAATGCATGCTACCGTGCAATTGACACACGCTATCATACAATGCAATTAGCATGGCAAAGAATGGCACCCCAATGCATCTCCTTCCTGCAATACCATACCTTGCAGTGGAATTAGATTGTAGATTTAGATTGTAAGCCCTCAGGGGCAGGGCCCTCCTTACCAACTTGTCTTGAATTGTATTGTGATTGTAATGTCTTCCTTATATTGTAAAGCGCTGCGCAAACTGTTGGCGCTATATAAATCCTGTATAATAATAATAAAAATTAGTGCATGCAATTAACCTACGCTTGAAACGGAACTGGCCCTTAGAGAGAGACTTTATGCAGGCTGTGCTGGAACACAGGCAGGCTGTGTCTGCAGGCCTGGGCAAACTCAAATGGTCCCATTACTAACCAAGAGGCTCAATGTCCACCCCCTCCTTCGTACAGTGGGTGCCTCTGTTGGCACCCTTTCATTCCGACATCCCTCGATCAGCTGATCAAAGGAGACAGTTGAAAAGGAGCTAGCTGCCAAAATGGAGCGAGTTGAAAAGGAGCTAGCGGCTGGTAGCTCCATTTTGGCATTCTAACAGTGGCCAGCGGCCGCTGTTGAAATACAATGCAAACAGCTGGGAATTTGTTCATCAACACTTGTAAGCGTTGATGGAGGAATCTGTTTAATTGTCTTCTTTCAGCCTTAAGGTTGAACGAAGAAAATATAAGCGTGTATACCCAACTTAAATTGTGTGTCTTTCCACAAATACACAGGCACAGCAAGACAAGCCCCTCCCTTGTTCCCTGCTCTATTCTCCACCCTTCTCTAAGCTAGTAGACAGACAGTTATGGAGACTGCTGTGTCCCTTGTGATCTTGTACTGGACAGGAAGTTCAGGGAAGCCGAGCTAAGAGAGATGGAGCTTTACTGACATTTAAAGAAACACTTTGCTCGGCAATGTATATTTGTGTGATCTGGATCCATTATTGAAAAAACATTTGTGAGTTTAATACTACATTAATCTAGGATTGGTAGTGTGTTACTGGAAAAATCACCAGGTGAAAATGAAGAAAAAAGAGTTTGAATAAATGAAAGCTAAGGCAGTCACCACAGATCTCTTTGCTGGCATATCCAAAACTTAAGGCCACCAGTCTCCACCTATAACTAAAAATCACCCTTACATGGACTGACTCCTTAATCCAGACATGCACAAGCACTAGCAGGCATAGTGCTATAAAACCATCATTCTAATTACCATTTTGTAGTACATTGCATTATCAAAGGTTAAATCTGGCCTCCAGTGGTATTTTGTTTTCTTTTTTCGGTATATAAATATATACTTTCACAAAACACTTATAGCAAAAACATAACAAGTATACAATATCCACTAAGCTGTTTGTACTGTAATACATTGCTTGACTGTGTATAATGTATTTCACTTACTCAAAGAATATACAGTACTTTTTGTCAGTGATCTCTCTTCTCAAGGTAAAAGGGTTTTATAAATTGATATAGCTTTCCACTAATGGCTATATATAGCTGCTTTGTTTTAGAGTGGCTTGTTCTTGGCATGTGTTTTAATATTGCATTGTTGCCTTTATCTTAAGAACGTTCAATACTCCATAAACCTTTTTGTAAAGTAATATATTCACTAGGTTTATGCTCCTGGTCTGCTGGTGAAATTCCATGACTGACTCAATAATACAGCGTTGCTATGTGCTCAACTTTTCAGAAGCCTTCATTAACAAATCACTTATGTGTTTTACCAGTGTGAAACATGAGACTTGTCAAAAACATTCAGTGTGATTTTTTTTTTAAATCCTTCTTTTTATGAAAATTCTTCAGCCTTATTTTTTTAGAGTATTTATCTTAGGAGTTTCACAAAAATTATTGTGTAAAATTCCATCAATTTGCAAACACGCAGCAAACTTTTTCAAGACTGTGTTAAAGAAGGCTACCCCCACACTGCAAGGGTTAATTGCCCATTTATCTCTAGGTTCTGGAAAAAAGGAAATATGCTGGGCACACACCTTACAACCATCGCAAGACTTTTGTCTTTTGCGATGGTTGTAAGGTACTTAAAAAAACGTACGATCTGCCTATCTTGGACAGGCAGATCATACTTGCGATGATCGCAAGCCGCGCCCCCCTGAGGGGCGGGCTTCCGATGACAGCAATGCCGAACGGGCAGTGTGCGCTTGCGCACATCCGCCCGTCTGGCTTTTATCTTACGAACATGCTACACACCCGCCGAACATCGTATGATGCTCGGCGGGTTTTCGAACACGTTCGTAAGTTTAAAGTCGTGAGACCTTACTAGTAGTAGAGGTCGCACGGCTTCCACACACCTTACGATAATCGTACGATCGGGGGATTTCCCGCGATTATCGTACGATTATCGTAAGGTGTGTGGGCACCCTTACACTCACCTGATCCTCAGTCCTGCAGTGCACTCACCTATCCCCCCCTCCACTTCGGCTGTATGTCTCTTGGCATCCTCACATGAAATACAAGTCAGTGGACTGTATTAGATGTGATGATGTCAGAGGGGCTTAGACCACCAGAGCCTGGGGGAGAAGAGGCTGCAGAGACCAGTCTATCAGCCAAGTGGGACTGAGGATTGGGTGAGCATTTCTTCTTTATTTTCCACCTTAGACAAAATGAGCAGCTAACACATGCAGTGTGGGAGTAGCCCACTGCACGGGTTAACTTTTTAAATCCTGGCGTTCGGCTTTATTTTTTTCAAATTCTTTATTTTTCTAATTCACCAAGTAACAAGCAAGGTAATAAAAGACACAGTCCCCAGGGGTACATGTACCTTACATTCACATAGAATAGCCGGTATGCATACAAAAAACAGAGTTTTGCTTTAATATAATTTCAAAAGTCATTTTCAGTATTATTAGATTTGCAGTTTTCAATAAAATAATACTTGCTGATCCTGCCATGAAGGTTCTTGTTAAGACACCTCCTGTTATCGGGTTTTCCCAGGTTCCATTTCCAAAGCAAATAAATCCTTCCTGAGATTTTTTTGTGAATCCTGCCAGGGCACTGATTCCTAGGCATTGGAACTCCCAGGTGATCCCTACCTTGGGGGAGTGGACTGCGGAACTGTACCGCCTAATGAGATCGGAGGAACTGCTTGCCAAACGGTTGGACAGGTCTGAGACCTTTCTGTCCAGATGAAGGCCCTGGATGATGTTCATGGAATTGGATGAGTTTAGGACAATGGCTTAGACGCATGATCTGTTCTCACTGACCACGTAGTAACCCTCTACCTCCCCTTCTCCCTTCTCTTCGTTTCTCATTTTCTTTCTGTCATCTACTTGTCTTGTCTTGTCGTGCGTCTATTTTATGTCGTTTATGTCTGGTGGCTTTAGTTGTTGCAATTAATTTAACCTGTTACTGGAATCATGACTTTCATATGGTCTCATGTTTCTATTTCGATACTGAAGGCCCAGGGCCTTGCCCAATTCAGTTGTGATGGTCTCCTTCGGGGTGGACCTTTATGCCTGTTATCCCCCCTGCAGGGATAGGCAATTAGGTGGGGGTAAGGCTCGATCTAGGGCCCACTAACATATATACTGATGGCATTAAATATTGCTATGCTATAATCTTCAATGAGCTCACTTGTTGCTGCCTTTGTATGTCTTTACAATATACTGTTTGTGAAAATCTTTAATAAAAACTATTTCTGCAAAAAAAAGACACCTCCTGTTACAAGGTGACAGTGCTCGGTCCCTGTCTTCTAGTTGTGCGCCTACATTGTCAGCCTGTTTTTTTTACATTGTCACCCTGTCACATAGGCTTTTTATGGATACTACACTTTACACTTTAGGAAACCTGCCCTGAGAAATACAATGCAGCCATTGCCGGAGTGCAGGCAAATAGATAAGAAGTAGCTACAAAGAGGTCACTGGGGATAATTAAAGCCTCCAATATTCTTGCATAGTTATATGCAAAAAAAAGAGTTTCAAAGCGGAAGACTCTTGGGGGGCCGCAGCACAGGATCATGGGGCGGACATGCGCAGTACAGATCTTTGGCTGGGAGGAGAGACACAAGGTAAGTTAATGCAGCAGCATGCAACCTGAACAGACTCTGTGGGACAGGGAGTGCCAGGAAGAGACAGCAGTCTATGCTGGATCAGAAACCGACACCAGCGCTGGAGGGACTCCTGAAAACTACAGACAACTACAGAAAAGAAGATTCTATCATGGGGGGGGGGTTGCCTTTAATGTAGGGATGCACCGATACTTTTCGAGTACCAATGCCGATACTTGGCATTTTCATGAGAACTATCAGGGTTGCAGTGGGTGCAGCTGGGACCCAGTTCTGATGCTCCACCACTGTCCTGAAATCATTAGCTGATATTGTTTTAGAAAAACTGTGGCAATACACAAAAATGTATCAGTGCTCGTACTTGTAAGTACTTGTACAAGTACCAGTACTTGTACTCGCAAAAATGAGTAAATCCCTTTATTTATATTTATAAAAACAAAATTGTACATTAAAACAGAGACGTACAAATCACAGGAGCTCTGTGTGCTCCTTACAAATGACAGCTGCCTCCTAACTTTTGAATTTTTCCTCTAGTCTAGTCTTGGAGCTCGTAAAGTATCTGTACATGTACTTGTACTTATACCGAGTACTGTACTTGGTATCGCTGCAGTGGCGGAGCTAAGGAACAAAGGGCCCTGGTGCAAGATTTTTTTTTGGACCCCCCCCCAAAAAAAACCCACAAACACAGCGCTCTCCTCCCGCAGCGCTCGGCCGGCTGTCACTTTCTCTCCTCCCCGCTGGGACACAGAGCAGCGCCCAGCAGGGAGGAAAGAAAGCACGGATGCGCTGCTGTATCAGCAGAAAAATTGCACTTTTGGCATTTGGCCAAAAGTGCCATTTCCGGCTGATATCTTTTGGCGGACGATTTATCGGTGCAACCCTAATATTTACAGCAATGCAGAATGGCACAGGCTATAGAGGACTACACATCCCAGCAATACTTTATATAACAATAGCATTTCTGTATAAAGTACTGCTGAGATTTGTAGTCCTCTATAGAGGGTGCCATTCTGCAACAGTACTTTATACAACATTAGGCTACAAATAATTATTATTTAAATTAATGATTTACCCCCCCTTACCTCTTCTGGACGGTCTTCTGTCTTCATCTGTTTCCTGTTTGCTGGGTCCTCACTGCCGTCCGAGGCCCCATGATGTGCCTGCAGGGCTGTCTTCAGTGCCTCCTACGGATGAACGGATGATCCGACACTCTCGGCGCAGAGATGGGGGGCCCGCTGGCCGCTGGGTACCGATCTGGCGCTGGGCCCCCTAGAGCCCCAAGGCCCTGATGCGTCCGCACCGCCTGCACCGGCGGTAGTTCCGCCACTGTATCGCTGCATCCCTACTATAATGTCACTTTAAGAAACATTGTGGGCAACGGAGAGACGTGCACCAAAATGTGCAACATGGTTCTGTCACACTGTTCCAGCCGTTTCCATTGAAGTCTAAAACGCACGCCCAAAGAAGCTCATGTGCCTTTGCTGCTCAGGTGTGAACAGGGGCCAATGAAAATCATGGGATTTCTTGTGTTGGGCATTCAAAAGTGCTTTTCCAGTTGCTCAAAAACGCCTAGGTGGGAACCAGGCCTTAGGTTTTTTAGCTCTTCCTTATGCTATCAAAAACGGGAAAAAATATATATTTTGGCTATATGGATGCATCAAAGCATTTTAGAATGCACAAGCATCAATTGTTGTTATTACATCTCCCTAAATTTTACTTCTATTCATCTAGATCCTTTAACACCCAAAGTGTATGCAGCATTCATACCCTGATCATATTTCCGTCATTAATTAGTGCAAGGGCCTATACTTGGCAACTGTCAACAGTTGTACTATTAGGGAATTGACAGAGGCAGATTGCCAGGTGCACATACATCAGCCAAAGAACTACAAGCCTACCATTGTCTAATCCTAATTATATTGCATACAATGACCATATCTAAGGTATTATAGTACAGTAACCATTCTACCATATTCAATCTAAGGCAGACATAGTTAATCTCCTCTCCCTCTGCTATATTTGAAAGAGGTTTCTTGTGCTCCTAGCACCTGCTCTTTCCACTGTGTAAAACTAAGTCATTCCTAATGTCATGCTCCTGCTGCATATGAAATCTTAACAAGCTACTCATAATCAAGGTTAGTACAAAGTGCACTGAAGACATGTGCTTAGACTACACAATATTGCATCATGCCATAATCACTTAGCGTTCACTAATGAAGTGATTGGAATATAACTAGTTCTAAGAAAAG
Organism: Nanorana parkeri; assembly: GCF_000935625.1. Lineage (NCBI taxonomy): Eukaryota > Metazoa > Chordata > Amphibia > Anura > Dicroglossidae > Nanorana > Nanorana parkeri. Next base: position 1,397,962 of record NW_017306375.1, read on the forward strand.
ACAATAATATAATAAAAGTTACCGTCTATATTGTTACAGGTTTGTGCTGAATCTGCATCAATGTAAAAAGGTCAAAGAAAGCCGGGTTCTCACACTCCCATGATGCTCTGATCTAATGGTAGAGACTTGTCAAAAAAACTGTACTTTTAGGTAAGAGGTATATGCGTATACTCCACCTTGTCTCATAAGCGTGGTAAGCTCAAGTTAAACAGCGGGATAGACTGAGTGTATTTAATTTTAAAGGAGCCACATTAATGTCTGCTGAGGCCACACTTAATTACAGTAAATCAAGAAAAAAGGGTTGTAACACTTCAGTACCTAAAAAAACCTCTGGCCAATAAAAAAATTATGAACCCTTGCAGTGGGGCTACCCTCGCACTGCAAGGGTTAAGTGCTTGTTTATTTTTTTTGGTCTATAATAAAAAAAGATATATTCACCCAAACCTTGGCTCTGCAGTGGTGACTGCTCACCTCTATCCCCCCCCTGTGGAATATCCCTTGGCGTCTTCAGGTCTAATAGATTGCATAGATGACGTCACGGGTCATTAGATCGCCAGAACGAGGGGGGAGAGGAGGTTGTGGGGACCATTCTATCAGTCAGGCGGGATCTAGGATCGGCTGAGTATATCTTTTTTATTTTGGACCCTAGACCAAACCTAGCAGTTAACTCTTGCAGTGCAGAGGTAGCCCCACTGCAAGGGTTAATAGTTTTACTGCCCGGAGTTCTTCTTTAACATTGCAGTAACAATTGCAACTTTCAACATTTTATCCCACAAAAAGGGATCTCAAGCATATATAAACCTAAAAAGAAAAATATAATATTTTGCAGCTCAGACGTTTTTAGACGTAGTGGCTACATCAGTTTTCTTTTTTGGGGCTTTTTCCCCTTTATTTTCACCTGGTATTCTTTTGAATAACACTTCCTATCACATTGTGTCTACCCTCATTTCTCCATTGTATCTACAGGGGCAGACATGGTTGTCACGCACAGTGGCGGAACTACCGCCGGTGCAGGCGCACCAGGGCCCCGGCCTGGGGGGGCCCAGCACAGTCCCAGCACCGGATCGAAGGGGACGGGGGTTATACAGTGGCGGAACTGCAGCCGGTGCCTCAGCCTGGGTGGGCCCAGCAGAGTCCCTGTGCATAGATGGTGGGACTTGCCGGCCGCCGGATAGCACCGGATCGGTATCCAGCAGCCAGCGGGCCCCCAGTCTCTGCGCCGGGAGTGTTATCCAACACTCCGGGCACAGAGATGGGGGGCCCGCCAGCCGCCGGATACTGATCTTAACATCTGACAATCCAAAATGGGGGGGGCGCCCCACGACGCACTGAAATGGGGGGGCCTGTCCGCCGGCTGATATAGTATGGGGCCCGTCGGCTGCTGTGAGGAGGGAGCCGCGGAACAAGGAGGCACTGAAGACAGCCCTGCAGGCACATCATGGGGCCTCGGACGGCAGTGAGGACCCAACAAACAGAAAACATATAGGAAACAGCTGAAGACAGAAGACCAGCCAGAAGAGGTAAGGGTAAATAATTTGTTCAAATAATTATTATTTGTAGCCTAATGTCGTATAAAGTACTGTTGCAGCAATGCACAATGGCACCCTCTATAGAGGACTACAAATCTCAGCAGTACTTTATACAGAAATGCTATTGTTATATAAAGTATTGCTGGGATGTGTAGTCCTCTATAGCCTGTGCCATTCTGCATTGCTGTAAATATTTGGGCTGCACCGATATATCGGCTGCCAAAAGATATCGGTCGTAAATGGCACTTTTGGCTAAATGCCGAAAGTGCCATCTTTCTGCTGATACATCGGCGCATCCCTGATTTCTTTCCTCCACGCTGGGCGCTGCTCTGTGTCCCAGCGGGGAGGAGAGAAAGTGACAGCCAGCCGAGCGCTGTGTTTGTGTGGGGTTTTTTTTGGGGGGGGGAAACTTCTTCCACCAGGGCCCTTTGTTCCTTAGGTCCGCCACTGGTCACACAGGCTTGACTTTAAACATGTCTGCCCTTGTTTATCTCCTCGGCTCAAAGGACATGACAAGGACCCTGCATTTTTGTCAAGAATAACAAGTATTTTCTGTATTTTTTAGAAACGGTTCTTAGCCTAAGAAGGAAAACAAATGGAGCCACGACATCTAAGGACTGGTAAGCTGCAATATATTATATTTTTTTGTTTTTAGGTATAGATATGCTTTAAACATTTCTTAAAGTATTGAGCAGAAAAATTAGCAAGCAAGAGAAGCTTATCAACTGGAGGACATTTGGGGCCTGGTTCAATTAATATTGTTACACCACTGAGAGACATAAAGAGAGAGCAAATGGGCTAAACATAACCCCCCAAAAATACCATGCCGGGATGTAAACCCTAAATGAATGGCATTTAGTCCGCGGTTGTCCTGAACTGGGCACGTACAGTATATGCACATGTGGTGGCATTGCCCTGTTGTTGAGCGCTATGTTTAAAGGTGTTTAGACATGCTGCCATTATTTTAAAACATCTCCTGGATATCAACCAAACTAGTTTCCTTCCTTTTTAGAGCTGCCAAGCCAATAATTGCTAAAGGACATTGAAATTTAAAACAATGACTGCCACACAGTTGGATAAGATGCCCACCTTTAATAAAATCTGGGATTCCTGGATTAAACATTTTTTACCTCCTAGTTTTGACAGGTGACTTCTGGGTATTTGAGAGTCCAGAAGGTCTGGGATTGGAAGGATGCATGAGGCCTTTTGGCTGCTTTCACCCTCTAGGGTCCCCATGATTTATTTAACTTTCTTACTTTTTCTACCTCTCTGCACTTTCCTTACTCTCTTCCTCCTCCTGGCTTTCCTACCCTCCTAGGCTTCTTTCTATCCTACTACTGCGTTCTTCGTTCTTGCCTTTCCATCCTCTTTTCTTGTGGTTAGTTATGTGTAGCTCCTATTCCCTTGCATTTTTCATAGTCCATGTGTAACTTTGTGTTTTGTTGATTATGATGTTGTTTATTGTTGTATGTTCTGTTCTTTGCCCATTTATAAGTACTGTGTGTGAGGAACACATGGCTGGCTAGTGTTCTTTTTTGTTATTGGTCCTGCACGGGCAGATCGCCTCTCAAGTAGGTTAATTAGAGTACAGGCCCAGTATTACATTATCCTGTTTAAATGCACTAGTTTCTTTTATGAGGTCTGTTGGGACTCAGCTGTCATATGTGCTCTTCAGTTGAATATTGTTTGTTTGTTTTTGTTGCAGCCGCAGTCTCTTGTTATGGGCTACGTAATGTTAAGTGTTCTTTTTTTAAGTGTGTTATATTGTGGCAAAATTTGGATAAAAATCTATTTGAAAATAGATAAATGGCATTTAGTTTGCCAGGGTACTGAGTATCATGGCCCAATTTTTCTAATAAAATACTTGATTTCACAATTTTTCATTCTTTGTTGCATCTGATCACTTGTAGTCTCCAAGGAGACCAGTATGACATCATGACAATACAGGATCCCAACTGGGAGATAGAGACGAATCACTGTAACCTTATATTAGGAAGTGCTGAATAAGGACCTTCATTGCTGGCATTCTACTCGGCTATTCTGCTCGCTACCTTGGAGGTAGCGAGCATAATAAAAAAATGACAAGTCAATTTAAAAAAACGCCGTGGGGTCCCCCTCCCGCTCCATGCCAGACACTTAAGGTCTGGTAGGAATGTTAAGAGGGACCCCAAGTTATTAAAAAAATGCCTAGGGTTCCCCCCAAAGTCATACCAGGCCCTTTAAGTCTGGTAGGAATTTTAAGAAGGAACCCCACCCCCAAAAATGGGGGAGAAAACTATGGGGTCCACCCTAAAATTTCCAACCAGACCTTTATTCCGAGCACAGGCGGTGGTTGTGGGAGTCTGCGGGCAGGGAGGCTTATTTGCATCTGCATTTGAATGAGTAAGGGGTAAAGTAAAAATGTAAACAAAAAGAGCAGGCTTTTGTAAAAATCCCTTTAATTGAAATAAAAACACCACAAAAATATTTGAAAATTCCTTTATTAAAAAATTCCCAAAAATTGATCCAACAATGTAATCCAGGGTCAATCACGACAGCCACTCGTCGTAATTAAAAAAAAAAAAACAGATGGCCGCTGACCTGTCCGCATGCGACAAACTCGCGCTGCAAAATGACATTTTGACAGATGTCGGCAAAATATAAACAATTGGTCAAAACAAATGGGTGGAGTCGGCCGAGACGTCATGGCCGGCTCCGCCCATTTGTTGTCATTCAGTGACAAAAAAGTGTCCTCAAATGACCTCAGGATGCTGGGCTATCATTGAATGGCCCGGAGGGAGCCGGCGGCCAAATTGAGCCAAAGGATTAGCCAATGCTTCAGCTTAATCCTTCGGCTCAATAGTGAATAACCCTCCAGGTATTATTTTAATGAAAGCTGCCATTTTAAAATTAATGAAAATGACTTTCGAAATGAATATGTGATGACTTAAATGAGATTATAATGATTGGGTTGACATATACTTTAATGCATCAAGTCCTTTGGTGTTAATATTAAATTGCACTGTCTCTGTAGCTTTCGACATGCATAGCAATTCTAAAGCCTAAACCTGAAAGCAGAATTTACAATATTATTTTTTTGGCCTTTGAGAGAATGGTAAATAAAGTGACTTGTTTAAGGTCATAAACCATTTTTTTATTAGCATTGCCATCAAAACTGTCTGCAAACATGTTTTAAGGCAGCGGAATGTTGCCATTGTCAATATAGCAATATTACAAGCAAATGTCTCCATAAAAGCTAAATGATCCCAAAGTCAGTATAGAAACCTTTAGGAGGTAAACAAGAAGATTCAAATCCTGATAAAGGTCAAGTGTCATGATGTAGGTCAAGTGTCATGCAAAAACAGGAGTATAAATAAGTTCTACAGGACTCTAATACAATTTGTAAAACCGTGCTTATGATAATATGATCTTTTTTTCAATGATGAATCCAGATCAAACAAATATAAATTTCCCAGCAAAGTTTTTTTTTTTCCATTTTTGCCCGAGAATTTACAGTCATTACGTTTCCAAACAGCTGACTCCAACACTCTCAGCTTGGGTTCCCTGAACTTCCTGTCCAATACAAGATCATAAGGGCAGTCTCCAGCAGCTGTCCATCTACTAGCTTGGAGAAGGGAGGAGCGGAGATCAGGGAAATGTCTTTCCTTGCTGTGGATATATGTTTGTGGAGACACACGCAGCTCACTAGCACACACAAGAATGGCTCTATAGGACCCTGCAAGAAAAAGGAGCCACCCTAAAAAAGGATATCAGGGCCAGTGTTTAGGGAAACCAGTGATTCGGCAGGAAGCTAAAAAATGTAAACATCAAGAAGCAGCATCCAATTTAAGTAATTTAATCAGCATTTGAAAAAGCTTAACACCTTTTGATTTTATAATCTCTTCAAATGCTTTGGGACAGCAACATTCTAATCAAGTAACCAGTAAACATGGTAAAAAAAATGAGAGACAGCTAAAAAAACCCTCTTACCTAGCAGGTTAATATCCTTCATTAGTTAGAGGTAAATGATAGGAGGCTCGAGACTAAGCACTGATAAAGCAATCATGTTCTCAGTTCCCTTTTAATCTCAGGACAATCCTAACTGTTGCTCTTAATTAGAAAACTGCATGTACAGTTTCTACACTAACATATATTTAAAAACCCTTCAAATTAACTTATGGCAGCAGTAGCATCACTTGCCTAAAAGAAGGAAAGGCATGATGTATGACACACTCCTTAACAGTCAAGGGGTTAACAGAGTCCCTGCAAAACAACAGCTAATAGATTTATTAATGGAAAATGTCACTCTTTTGTGAAAAGTACTATGAGCAGTCTTGTTTCTCAATGGATTTGTGCAAGAGAAGAGAAACTTAAAGTTCAGAATAATGTTGTGTTGGCTCTAGGTCATCCTTTGCAGCCCTTATCTTAATGTTAAATGTTATTTTATTACTAAACTATATCAGTAGGTTTTAAGATTACATAAAATTGGACCAAATGTCACATCAGCAAAAGTTTGATGTTAAGCAGCAAAGGGGGTCCAGTCTCTGTATGAATAATATTTTATGAATGGTATTACCAGAAATCATTTGGATAATATATCGGAAATAGTTTTTTCTTCTTTTTTTTGTCTGTTTGAATGGTACAATAAAAAATATTAAAGTAAAAAAAAAAAACATTGGAAAGAGTGGAACCAGTAATACGAAAATAGACTTTCCAATTGCTGTTACGTAGAGTCTGACACAGGTGTGATTTGACCTGGAAGCTCATTCCTCTAGAAACTACCCAACCTCTTTCTTTGTATTCAATGTGTATGCTCTAAGCAGGTACACAATAATTATAATACATAATGCTTTCTTGAACAGATTATGAAACTAAACTGTTGCACAATATTCTCACCCTCTTAAACCACTGACAAGTTCCACCCCACAGTAGTAGCTGTAAAGCATAAAGATAACATTTTATCTTTATATGTACAGTGAGTGGATTGCAACTTCTGAAGACCCCTTACAAATAGATGCATGCAATTCTTCCTGATGATCTCCAACTTCCACTTCTGGTGATCTAATGATCTAATCCATATCCAAAGGAAGCAGATCTTAATATCTCATTGGTTATGGCCATTTTGTACATATATCTCGCATTTGCCAGAAGGACCTGTCTGCCTGGGTATAGGATTGTATAAACTCCTGTTAGGCTACTTTAGCTTATTCCATACTATTTTAATAAAGTAGAAATGTTCGTTGTAGTTTCCTACACTAAGGGGTGTATTTTTAAAATGTTCCCACAGCTATTTGCTCTGCTAACATCTGTGTTGTAGAATTGCACCGCATTATGGCCATGACATGGAGCCGAGGAGCAATCAGCTCTGTGAACTTTTATAAATACACTCCTTAGAATTCCAGTGCCAAGAGGGTACTGAATTTATGATGGTAACTTAAATAATAATATTCCAAGTATGGGATAGTTTGGGTTTGTACACTAAGAAGGGATTTTTTCAGTAAGCAGGAGCCATCCAAGCACTGGGTGCTTGTCTTCGGAGTTAACTTATATGACTTGTACTGCTGCTAAAAAAAATATTTTATTTCCTGGCATTCAACTTGATCGTCCACACAAGGAAAAGCAATGAGTTCACTTTATTGGCAGCCCCACCAGTAGCTTATTCTTACCTTTCTTTCACTCCTCGCTGCTCCAGCCACCAGGAGGTAAGAAAACTACCAGGTATTGGAAGCATGTGACTCACTCCTCTTCTTTCAACATGATGCTTGGTGATTGGCTGCCTAGATACCTAATAAAGAAAGAGTCTTGAGTAAGATCTAAGAGCTGGGCAAAATCCAAGCTTTCCCTTACTTTTGATTCCCTTTGTAAATTTACACTGTTTGCACCTCATTTTGCCCTTCTAACAACATTACATGTCAAACTTAGTTCTGTCAACGCATCTTTCCAAATTCTTTTGGTGATATTAACACAACATGTGAAAAGAACTGAAGGCCTTTTCCAAGGGGACTGAGAGACAGGACAGGTGGTTGGATTAAGCGGTTAAAAGGCTGTGTAAAAAAAATAAAGAGGAGAGCAAGAATTCCTCAGGAACTAAGCAATAATGAGGAAACATACTGCACTTGTATAGTGCCAGCTGAAACTGCAACACCAAACCTGATTTTCCACTGCAAGTAACCAGAGTCCTTTGATAGTGTACTAGTCACACGTCCGTTTTACCGCAAGGTACTCTTCAGATGGAGCAGTTTATCATGTCTGCAGGCCGCTGTCAAATTACCCCCTGCTGCGATAAACCAGCATTGAAAGTCTTTTGTGCCTTGTTGTGTTGATAAACAAAACAGGTTCTGTTAAGCCTACTGCCAGATCTATTCTAACGGCTACTGACCAGCCAGCACAATTAACTGTCACATCTTGTGGCGCGAGTGACATTTTATCATTTATTTATGCACGGCTTTCAGAAGGCTACTCCAAAGTACAAGCAATTGTTACTAGTACATAATTTGCTGGAGGCAGATTTATGGAATGTGTGATACAGTTTCATTGTGTGCAATCCAAGCCACTTCTCAAACAAAAAAGGTTATTTCTATTTATGTGCCATTACCTGACTGAGACAGTGAACAAACAGCAGTAGAATGCTTAAATTGGCCTAATGCTTCTATGTGATGTCAGTGTGTTTATGTAGGGGGTGTGTATGTTTGCGTATATTTATATAATAAAATTACCTTAATGTAGCAATTATCAATGTATTCTAATGTTTTAAAAACCTTTCTTTATTAATAATTATATGTGTACATATTTGCTTATTACATATGCAGGCTGGTGAATGCTGCACAGTTCCTAGAGGAATTATTCAACCAAGAATATAGAGGTTATAATCAGTCCAGCTATATAAAAATTCAATGCTGCAGGTAGACGTGATAAAATGTTGTTTTTAGGCAATCTACAACAACGCATCTACCGTATGTCTGTGGGTCTTGCACATAACTGCCAGTGGACAGTTCTGAGAAAGTAGGGGGTGGCAATGGCCTGATAAGTTTGAAAACTTCTATGTACCATAATTGTTCCCTCTTAAGCAAGATGAACAGGTTTTACTTCTGCTACTCATCTTCCCTTTCCCCTTTCATTCATGTAGGGGCATATTTATAACAGAGAGTAGATATCGATCAACTGTACTTTACCCATCATTCATAAAATGCACGTACTGGTCTAGAACCTTGGTTCTCAACTGGTGGGTTGTGACCCAAAAGTAGGTCACGACCCCGTGTTCAGTGGGTCACCGCATGCCTTCCACTTTTCTAGGTTCAGAGGCTCCTCAGCCTCCCCCTAGGGCAGCACTGTCAGTTCTCACAACAAGCAGCCATTCAAAATATGCTGCCTGGTTCCAAGTGTCAGCTTGAGGTGGGGTTAGGTGGGGCTATGGCCGTGAGGCACCTCCACAAGGCATGCAAGGAACTGTACAAGCAATGCACATATGAATGGAGCTCCATCACAGCACAGCAGCCCACACTGAACCCCAGGCTGAGAATTCCTACAGTTCTTGTAAGATACAGAGACTGGATGGATCTTTAAAAAAGAACAACATGCTTTTGCTTTTTTTGTGGAGTGTGTGAGATTGTGTCTGTGGTTGTGTGTGTCTATCAGTGTTTTTTAGGGCCCATTCACACTAGTACAGTGCATTAATTACACAGTCCCGTGCGATTAACGAACCTTACCACGCAATCCCACCTATTACGCATTCTGGTGCGGGAGGTGTGTTGCATTGCCATTGGTTTGTATGGCACCCTAAACGCACCTCCCACCCACAGTTCGATCGCCCGCACCGGAACTGTTGGTACCGCAATGCAGTGCGACTTGGGTCAGGACTTAATGACCAAGGACAAATGTGGGTCCTGAAGTTACACAGGTTGAGAACCACTGGTCTAGAACCTGTGTTGTGTCACAGTGTTCTCTATGCTTAAGGCAAGAAAGAGAACTCTGTGATAGGCAGAGAGGCTATCAAATGAGTTTGACAGGTCACATTATCAGGCTCTTCTTTTGGCTTTTTTTTTTACTTATTCAGTTTAAATTTGCACAGCAGCCCAATTCACTTTTGTAAAGGACACCACTGTGTAGATAATTGGACCCTGCCTGCTGGTCTGACAGCCCTCTCATATCAATGAGCACCTCAACTTTCCCAATTTGCCCAGACTGTTTGAAAAAAGTACAGTCTCTAAGTAGCTTGCCATGATAATACAATAATCACTCAAAATGGGTGCTAAGTACACAGTTTGATATGTAGATAGACATTAAATGTAATTCTGTAAATTAATGATTTACAGGAAGACATGGAATAGGGAGCATGTAAATGTTCTACTTAGGGTAACGGGAGGACACAAACTAGCGTCCTCCCGTCACCCTAGGCTCAGTATACCGCGAGCTGTAGCAGTAGCGAGACGCCGCAGCTGAAGCGGATCCCGACAATTATGTCTGGATCCGCCCAGCTGCGTGACTGACAGCTGGCTCTGCCTATCTAGAGCCAGCTGTACCCACCCCCTCCCCCGTCCGTTCCGCCAGTCAGCGCTGGCGGATCGGAGCGGGGAGGGGGGAATCCAGCCCTCCCCTGTCACGGCAGAGAGCCGTGACAGGATCGAGAGGTGAGCGAACGCCGGTATGTGTTCGCTCACCTCCCGATCTACTAAGCCGACCTGTGACAGTCTCATTGTCACAGGTTCGACTAGAACTATGAGGTGGGTGAAAAGCACTCACCTCATAGTTCTCTTTTAACCATGTTAGTTAGGTCAACTGAACTCCAAATAACCCTTATCCAGGGTAATCAAGCCCTGTTTGTCTAATCTTACTTAGGCTATGTGCACATGGTCGCTTTGTTCTCAGTCCCTCTGCTGTCAGACAGTAGAACACAGTAGGATAAGACGCATCCTCAACCTACAACAATACTCTCCCAGACAATACCTTCTTTTGCTTTTCTCTTCAGAAACAGGGAGCCATCTTTATTCAGGTATTCAGTGTCAGCATCTTCTTCTTGGATTGAGCTGTTGGCTAAGAGATTAGCCAATCATATTAATCCTGGTGCCTGTGCAGTTCTTGGCTGTACTCACAAACGTGTGACATAGATCAGTAACTTGCTGCAACCTCTAACCTTTTGACTTGCTACAAAGTTATAATGTTGCAGTCTGATCACTGAGTGAGAGGAAACTAGAGCCAATGCTTCCTTCTGCCTGAATAATCTCTTCACTGGGGCTGTTTATATAATGATAAAAGGTAAAGTTTTTTTTTTTTTTTAATATACCGTTGTTGTATGTTATAGCATCTTAAGAATGAATTCAGACAGACGTGTAAGGTTAATAAAAGGCCCACTGCATCCCAATCTTAAATTTGCCTATCTAACAGGAATTCATTAAGGCAGTCTAATGTAGAAAATAAAATCAGTAACAAAATGTACCTTTAGCATTTTGTTTTGGATTAGAGGCAGCAGAGAATTTACATACATATGACAGTGCCTAGGCACCCTTAGTTCCTTTAGCCTCACAGGTGCCTGTCAGTGTTTTGACATCATCAGTGGTATATGTCTCCCATTCCTGCCTCTGATTACACTGGCAGTTTAGCCTAAAACAGCCTTTTCCAACCACAAAGCCCCTGCCTTCCTCAGGGGTCCCATGAAATGTCCACAGTGTCATGCCTTTTCATGATGCAGGCAGGTTTCTGATATGAAAAGGACTCTTGATGGAAAACCCATTTAGCTGCATTAAGATACAATCTTGTGGGGAAATATGGGAGTTCCAATTGCCAACCTTCATAAAGTGCTATTTGCCATCTTTCATACTCATCCTTTAGCTTCAGGTATGCAGCCAAAGTAATGTGGGAACTCCAGAACTGCATATTTAGACCTGAATCTGTGAGTAAGCAATGGATCTGGAGGATTACCATAACAGATGGACATTTAGAAAGTTGTCAATGGCACAAATGTTTGTCTTTTATAACAGGTTTCCTTTAATAAGGAGCATAGTTATGGACTAGTTTAGACTTTTATACTGAAAAAACCCCCCCCAAAAAAACAAAAACATCTGAATTATGAAACTCATCACATTCAGTAATAATAACAAAGCTTCATTAATTTACCCATATCTTCAACCTAAGACTGGACTAAATGTCCTTTTAATGTGAGCAGATCTGCCATATACATGAAAAAATCCCTATTCCATATTTCTTGAGCAGTACTCAAAGCTCACATGCTATATTTTCCTCAGATCTTTGCTGAGGAAAATATAAAATTAAATTACAGTTTTTATCCCAGTATCTTGAAAGTCACAATGATTATAATTATCCTTCAAAACAAAAAGAAAATGCTGTCCTATGTTACCTTAATATACAAGTCTTCAAATGTCAACAAAGCATTTGTGATTCTTCTTCTGTTTATAAAATATCTAATTTTGGAAACATACTCATGTTTTTACTCTATGTAGGGTTGTTGTTGTTATTATCTTCTCTCTTAAATTGCCCAGTACGTGTTTTTTGAATCAATGGACTATTCATAGCAAACTGTCCACCATTCAATGTTTTGGAAACATTATTGCTTGGGGAAAGATCTGGATTTGCTCCAAGTGGAAACACTGGAGATTGATCACAACTGAGCAAATTCTGATCATCAAAAGATCTGAAAGAAGAAGATAAAGGTGGGCCTTGAGTGGTCAAGGTAGACCTTCAAAGAAAACAAGTGATGAAGCCTGTTCAACTGAAGCCCGTAGTTTAATGTGTTTTTTTTTTTTCACAAGGAAGATATTACCTCCAGTAAGCTGCTCCGAAGCCCACTTAGAAAAAAGCCACACAAATAACTACTAGGATTAAGAGGAAAACTAAAACCTAATTTACTTACCTGAATCCTCAGCCATCTGATGTGCTGAGTTCCACATTCTTTACACTCTGTTCACACCTAGGCGTATATAATATGCGCGTTTGTCGCGCGTTTTTACCGCGATTCGGACAAACGCGTGTTTCTGAGGGCTACTTGGATGTATCCCAATGGAAACGCGCGACAAAAACGCCGCAAAGAAGCTCATGTACCTTTTCAGGCGTAGGCCGTTTTGTAGCGCATTCAGACGGGCTGAAATACGGCAAGGTGTGAACCATACCCATAGAAAACAATGGGATTTTTATGTTTGAGCGTTTTGTAGAGTGTTGAACGCGCTACAAAACGTACAGGTATGAACCAGGCCTTAGTTTTAGGCTGCAGAAGGGAAGAGTCTTTCTTCCGGTGCGCACATTGCTGCATGGGTGATGTGGACACTTTCTGTTGTTTGTCCAGTGGTGGGTCCACTCGGGCTCCAGAGGGAGGTGTGCAGCTGTGTGTTGACACTGCTATGAGGGGCAGCAATAGGACCAGAGCAGTGGACCCAGACTAAAGCACTGGATCATTTGTACCCACTCCTGGAAGAGGTGCTCTGGATGGTTATTTGATGGCGAACTCAGGTAAGTAAAATATGTTAGTGGGTCATTCATTGAGAATGAACGGTAGATCTAGAGATAATATATGCAAATCTTAATGTTTCCTGTTAAAGTTGAGCTTGGCCCTGCCTGTTCCTGCCACCCACTGGCTGAAGACACATTCAATGGCCATTAAAGAGGCTTGAAAGGCATGAGGGAATAGGCCAACATACACTTAGGTGGAGTGTTACGTACACCACCAGCTTTTCTGTATCTGTGGGGTGCCAGTCACAGTTTTGCGTGGGCTTGGGCATACTCTAGCGAACTTGGTTCACACCAAGCCCCCCACACATCACTGAATAAAAAAATCTGTACATGTGGTGCATAGGCAAGGGTGACATCAAGCTCCAATTGTGAAATTGGCACGAGGGTGATGTCACTCCCCACACCACAAAAGCCAGATTAATGGTGGGTATATTATCCTTTTTTCCTCCAACAGGTGTTTATTTTAGTTGCTTATACTGCCTTTTAGCAAGAGGGCCTGCACCCGGGTGACACCAAAATGACTGAGTCATTTTGGTATCACCCCCTCTAAAAAGTCAGGCACTTGGTCATGGACCGAGAGCCCGACAGTGTCAGGAGAGAGGAGGGGACCCGGCAGCATACCTCATGACCACGCGCATTCACGATGACGTCACGGCGGGATGTCACCCGGTCTCCGCTCCGAGTGACACCCGGCCGCCCCTGTGTGTGGAGCTTTTCAGTGCTGACAAATACGTGCGTCAAACACCTATGGTGTCAACTATGGGGACCTGCCTAAACTAGCCAATTTGTATCCAAATCAATTACATACTTGTAGGTAGATCTAAAGTAGATTGTGCCATTAGACTGCACATTTGCTCTGGGTCATTCCTTTGTAAAGTACTGAAAGCATAGGTTCTCTTCTTAGTAATTACCCCATCTACACTTTGCCATTGTATCCTTGAACAGGTGCACCTGCGACAATGACAGTACCACGTCCTAGAGAGTGTTGTCAGGTGTTTGCACAATGCAACACAATCACATAAGGCCTAGTGTGCTGATAGCAGGAAATCCAGACAGGCTGATGCTGTCATATCTACAGAGGGGGAAACACGTGGACTGCCAGCTCTGATCCTGAAAAGAGCTTCTGCAGCAGCTGGGGCAACTTGTGAATGAGTTGTATGAAAGAAGAACCCGGATCGTGATGTAACACTTTACCTAGAAGCCACAATCGCTTTACTACACCCCTCCCTTTCCCCACGTGCGGCAGCAATAGCGCCAACAGCAGCAGTAGGGCTGCCAAATGTGGGACAAAGGTCTAGCAGAGATCGGCAGCGTGTACTCCAATCCCCTGTCATGTCCATCCTCCTATCGGGAGCCGGCTGCTCTCCCCACCCCTTAGCCGGCTCCCCTGCTCCTCCTCCTCACTGTGCTCTCTCCTCGCTCAGGCTTAGGGGAGCTGCACTCGCTGAAGATGGCGGACTGCAGCACACTGCTGGATGAAGATCTGGAGTCTTTCGTGTTCAACTACCTGACTGACAGCCCGGTAAGCAGCACAGTCCCTGGGGATCAGGTCAGGCACTGCCTTTGGGGACCTCTGCTCAGTGCATGCACTTATCCATCAGCTTGTGCATTCGCAGTAACAGCCTTTGAGGGGATACCCCCTCTTTTTTTTTAATCACACACCCCATGCTTTGCAGATGAGCCCATGTGCAGGTATATGATGAGCACATCTTGGCCATGCACCCCAGTTTTGACATCTCCACTAGCGCTGCACCCTCTCTCTCTCTCTCATTCAATGCATGCTCCTCATTCCTTTCACGTGTTTTACGTCCGATCTGTGCACAATCGCCCCCATACCATCTTCCCTTTACAGTCACTTAGATCTGATGGCAGGCTGCACCCCAACTTTTGTTGCGCTCCGAGTGTGCAGTTCAGCACCATTTGCGGTGAACTTGGGTGAAGTGTGCAGGTAGATGTGTCAGTGCTGGAGTCACTTCCATTCATTGCTCGGAGCTGCATGTGTCACTTCATCTGACACGTGGAGGAAATCAGGGAGCCCCCGGGGGGGAGGTCTATAACCGGCACCAGTATTGGGGTGCTGCTAGCCCATGCCATGGCAGGATGTTCCATGCGGTGCTGGAGGGGGCGTGTAGCCGGCCTTATCCCTCTGCCTATCAGCGGCTATCATCTCAATGCACTTTCGCAATCATATCTCCATGTGCCGGCAGATCGCACATTTTATATAACACTGGAACTGCCTTCATTTCCTACTCATACCATCTGTGATCGGCAATGTATAGATCGCAGTCGTACATCGATGCCTTTGTAAAGCGATCTAGAAGTATCAAAGTTCTGCCGATGCCTTATATATAATGCAGGACTGAACCGTCTCTGTATATATCTGCCATCAGATGAATGAGGAGCTGGCTCCTGCAATGAGATCACTCGCTGTGTATGAAGCTGGCTGCTTGTGTGGCTCCCTTTTCTGATTACTAATCATAGAGATGTGTAGTTTTCCTGATCAGTGGAGGCGTTGTCCTTGGCAACCAATAGGAGGCTTGCGTTTGCAGAGCTGTCTAAAAGTGACAGCTGTCACTGGTTGCTATGGGCGATGCAGAAAACTTCCCATTCCCATTAAAATCGCATAGCTAAGGCATGTAAAACGACATGCATTCACATGCTTTTTTTGAAGGTAGCATTTTGCAGCGCATCTCTTATAATAGGAGTGATGGCACCTCTGAAAAACGCATGCTATCGCATCTCTTTTAATAGAGATCTATTGAAGGAGATGCGTTTGCATGCTTTTTTCGGAGGTACTATCACTCCTATTATAAGAGATGCGTTGCATAATGCTACCTTCGGAGGTACTATCACTCCTATTAAAATAGATGTGGTGCGAAAAAATGCAGCCTGCTCTATTTTTTTCTAACTGCATCTACGCCATTGAAAACCACAATTTGTTTTGTGTGTATGGGTTTTTAAAATGTATTGGCTGGGTATGGGCTCTTATAGGCGTCTTTGTTATATAGATGCTTTGCAATGAATCCAGGACCAGCGCCAAGTGGTTAGGTAATAAATACTCGTGGAGCCTGATGATGAGCAGTCTATTGCACATTTTGTACTCTGCATGATCCCCTAGCTCTAGCTTGAGACAGGTGAATTGTTAATGTGGGGAGGCATCTTTTTACTCCAGGGGCTGCTTGTTTTGTCCTATGTACCTTTCCTCAGTGCTCAGTGACCACCTCCAGGTTTGCAGATGAGCTGCGTGTTATTGTAGCTGCTGTCATGTTTAGTCATAGGACTGTGGAAGTCATTCTGGGCTGTCAGTTTCATAACATAGCTGCAGAGTAGTGGTTACAAAACAGAGCCGTACTGGGCATGTGTGATTTGCAAGCCAGCTCCAGGCTGTTATTGGGAGACAATTCTTGATCTATTGACATGTATAACAGATAGTGACTTGACTGCATGAATCATCCCTATCAAGATTGCAGCAGCCACATACAGAAAACAGATTGCTGGACCTTGACAGAGCAATGCCCCATAAGTTTGATATGGTCAAGCAACTCTTAATGAAGAATAGCCGAATACAACGCAGAATGCGTAGCGTTGTGTTTGGCTATAATCGGTCCATGGTCTGTTTGCTTTAATTATAAGGAAACGATTGTAACAAAGGCGTTGGGTGAAAGCGTTAAGTGAGATCACAGGAGGTAGAAGATGAGAAATTTCCTGAATTTCAAAGCTTATCTCCCAATTTAGAAGCAGTCAATACCATGCCTCACTTCAGTAGCAATACTGCTGGTGAAATCACAAGCCTTAGCTGAGGCTCCATCTCACATCCTGTACACAAGATGATTTGTGCTGCATGTACTTCATCCATTTATAGGCAGCTATGTCAGCCTGGGCTGCACATCTTTTCTCCAGTCACAAATCACGACTACAGGTGCGATTTTTATCTTTATGGAGCTGAAATGGCTCCTCGAGAGCTTGCGGATTATATTGTGTGCTGGGAGATTAGAGCAAGGAATATGTTAAAGTATGATTTGATAGAATCCTATTCTGATCCAGCATCATTACCTCTGCACCTTAAAACTAAATTAATTAAACAAAACTTAAGTCTATAGCAAGCATTTACAGGTATTCTGCTACGAAACAATTGGATGATCTGACCACCACGGCAAATGTTCTCATATTGTGATTGAACTTGGGTTAAGAATAGTGATAGGCTGGTAATTTCCATTCTGGCCAACAGATTCTTACTTTGTGTTTGATGGGCTTGGAGGTAGCAACTAGACATCAGATTATTTAACTGACTGTTATCACCCGGATCAGGCAACAATCCGCTTATCTCGGTGGGAAGTCTTCTCTTAAATGAACCTGTAAAAATGAGAGAATCTCCTGATAAGCATCCAGTGCTCTTAGCCGTCTTGGGCATTTTAGTGGGAGATCCATAATCTGCCCATTTTCCTATTAATAGCCAAGCTTGCTAGAACATTTCTGCAAGTGATGCTGCAAAATTGTTCAATTTGTTCTGTGCGCTTATTACCTGATGATTGCTAGCAATGGTGATGATAGCTCCAGCGCTAGAGGAAATCGGGTGGTTTACAACTACAAAATCAGGTAGACTGCTCAAAGTGAATTGTCCTGATTGGATGATATGAGAAGCAGAAAACAGCATTGATGAAAGAGTTCATGAAAGCTCCTCAATCTTTAAAATGGCCAGTTGGTCATTCAATAGTGCTTTTGATAACCGTGCAGAAGATGAAACTCTCTGTGGGCAACGTATTTGGAAATGTGTTTTGTTTTCTCTTGTTTTCTAACTTTGATACAGTTTGCAGTGCTTATTGTGGTCTGCTGAATGCACTGGTTGTTTTAAGAGATGTTTCAGTGGTTGTTTAGCAATAAAACTATGGCGACAAGTAAACAAAAGAAGTCCATTCAGGTACTAAGAGATTATTAGCGTTGAAAGTTGTTTATAAAGAAAACCTTTACAGTAGTTGAGTTTGGTTTTCTGGTTAGATCTTATGTTATGGATACTAGTGTTATGTAGGTTAATACAGCAGATTTGATGTAGTTTTATCCATGCGTGATAGCCTTTATAAGGCCACCTCATTTTTTTTTTACTTACTATAGACAGTTTATTTTAATACTGGATTGATATAGCGCCAACAGTTTGCGCAGCGCTTTACAATATAAGGAAGACATTACAATACAAGATGGTAAGGAGGGCCCTGCCCGTGAGGGCTTACAATCTAAAAGGGAGGGGCAAGTGATACTTGAGGAGGTAGCTGTGTGGGGATGAATTGTTTGAGAACGTGATGGTTGAGTGGTTAGTTTGAGGTTAGATAACAAGTGAGTGAATGATAAAGACAAGATAATAAGGAGGGCCCTACCGATGAGAGCTTACATTTTATGGTATTCAAGTCTCTAGGGTATTTTCTCTGTCGCTATGTACTATGTAGCCAACAGTCTGTGGACACTTGACCATCACACCTAAATAAGCTTGTTGAACACCTTATTCCAGTACCATGGGCATTCATATGGAACTATAGCCCCCCCCCCCCCCCCTTTGCAGCAAGATCTTAGAGTGCGTCTGCGAAAATGTGTGTCCGTTCGTCCAAAAGAGCATTCAAGAGGTCAGGTACTAATGTTGGACAAGAAGACCTTGCCGTGACCTAAAGTTTCTTGACTACAAACTTCTTAAATCATGTATATATGAAACTGGCCATGTGCAACCGAACCGAACTCCAAATTTCGGTGGTGTCCACACTCTTTTGGCCATATAGTGTAAATATGTCCAGTACCCATAATCGGACGCTATCAGCTGATAGGTCTTGGAGGTGGGCAAAGAATTCACTCAGGTTTTCCATCCCTAGTCTATTATTGTTTTTTTCCAGATTTCTTGCTTTGCAGAATGGTTGCACTTGCTCATTACACAACATTATGTAGTCTGCCTTTCTTGAGTGTTCTCCATTCAAAGAAATGGATAGTTAATGACGATCAAAGGTCATGGAGTATATTGTGCAGTGATGAGACTCATGCTGGCATCTTAAACATATGAAATCCTTAGAAGAGGATTGGATTACCTACATGAGGTCATTAATGCACTATTTCTCCAACTACTGTCTGTAGCATATAGTGCCCATAGCAGAGGAGTACTGCCCCTCTTCTATGGTGTCCCTAAGATTAGCAGCTCATGGCATGACTGTCACTCTTGTGTCTTTATAATTACTATAAATCGGGCAATTTAGATGCAATGTTTATTTAATCACCATTTTTATATGTATTGTTTTTCTCTGCCACCTTACTGGGCCTTAAGCAGACAGATTATTGCTTCTTATTGTCTTTCTGAGCCCCAAAGGCAAAAGGGACATGAAACAAGATTAGTAATACAATGGAGGAAAAAAAAACTATGCTGATCCCTCCACGCCTATGGCTGCAACAATAGTCAAAGTAGGATTACGTAGTAAGTGTCCGTGATAAAATATTACCAAACACTGATGGTGAGCAAACAGTGTTTGGCTGGTACCGACCAGGTACGCTTGTCATAAGACAATATATTGTGCTGAGCACACTTTTGCTTGCGTTCGATGTCTATGTAACCTCTGATGCAATTGCGTGTAAGGTTTCCTAGAAGAGTCACATGCTTTGCTGTTGTAAATTATAAATGGGAGGCGTTTACCGAGACTGCTGACGTCCTTCATTACTATCTAACCAGCCCCCTTTACTCCCACATCCTCCTTACTACAGTCTCTGCTGGCTGAATGGAGGCACGAGGCTGCTGGAGCAAAGTCGGCTTGACTCATGTTTCCACTCTGTGACATGAAGGACATAAGGCCGCTCACAGCAGTGTTTCTCCTTCTGACTGTCTCTTCCTCTCCCACTTCTGCTCTGCACCATTCTTCATCTTTCAAGCAGCAGCAGTGCAGTGTTTACTGAGAAGGATACAAAGGCATTTATTGTTGCTAAGAAAGGCCAAGAACAATCAATGAGAGTTACAAAACTACTCGAATATGGGTTATAACATTGTTGTTGTCAACTATGCTGTATTCTTGCATCTTGAATCATCTGCAAAAAAAAAAAAAAAAGTGTTTAACGTCGAACAGTTGCTATATCTATGTATTTATATGCTCTGCATATATAAATTGCATAAACCATGTGTAAATTAAAGAAACATAACACATTGATGAGCATAAAAGAGGTCTGTAGCTATGAGTTTAGCTTGGCTCATCGGGGTAAGATAAAAGATGGGGCCCCTGAGCTTTACTCGATTACTTACTAAGAAGTTAAGGCAGGGCTGGACAAATCTTAGGAGACAGGTAGTCAATGCTCCTTAAAATTTAAAGTTGGCGGCTAACTTTTGAGGTTTTCTCTAGTTGTTAATGGAGCTGGCACCTAAGAAAAATCCTGCTGGCTCCTGGATTTGACAGACTGACTCCTAAATTCCATATTCATTTGTCCACCCTGACATGAAATCACAAAAACCTATAAGTCCCCCTGCAGCTAACATGCCCACCTCATCAGCACCTGTATATAAACCCTCAACCTTCATAACCGCCTTCCCTTTTTCTAATGCCCTCCTCAACGCTCCACCTTGCTCCCAGGGGTGTAACAATAGCCATAGCAGCCCACGCAGCTTCTATGGGGCCTGGGGGTGGAAGGGGGCCCCATGAGTGATTGCTGAAGTTTCTGCTGATCCTGTACCCCTTATGGCATTTGCAATCAACAAGAGTTGATATCAAGATGTACAGGAAGAGACTGTGCAGACAGCTCTCCTGCTACCTGTCCTTGATTTAGATTTTAAAGGGTTTGCCATGGGGCCCTATTACAATTTTGCTATGGGGCCCCATGCTCTCTAGTTGCACCCCTGCTTGCTCCGTGTGTTTCTATTTTTCTTTAGCTAGCCCTGTTTCTATGACACAGTTTGTAACCTCTAATGAATAGGAATCCACCAAAACTGTTATTAAAATAATAAAATAGTGCGATCACATCTATATGAAAAAGCAGTTGGTATGAAAATCAGTGGGAGACCACTAGCCAAATCTCACCTATAAGAGAATAGTACAATTGGCAATTTTTAGCAATAGGGAATACAGTAACCTGTAGCAAATAATAAGATCATCCCTCAACTGTTGTGACTACAGTGGGATAAAATCTGTCTGCCAAGGTTTACTGCGCTTTGAATATTAACACTGCTGGTAAAGCATAGTTGTAAACTGCAGATAAGGGTGAAATACACAAGGCCAGTGCAAGCGAAGTAGTATCTCTGTCACTGATGCTTATTGGTTTACCTTTTAATATGGTGTCAAAAGATACATGCCTGCTGTGGCTCTATATGTATCCTAGGATTTGCTCACAATTAGGGGCGTAACTAGAAATCACAGGGCCCCATAGCAAAAGCTTGTATGCCCCCACCCCCCAAAAAGTACCTACCTCCAGAACACGTTCCTGTGCCTCCGCCAGGCCATGTGGCTCGTTTGCTGCCTCAGGGCATGAATGACTTCATTTATTGTTGAAGGACCAACTGAATTTCATGTTCCATTAGGAAACCCTGCAGCAAAATCTCTGTAATTTCAAACTTAAAGCAGGTGTGGGCTTCCTTTGCTACTGAAAAGCTGTGGGAAGAAGCAGGCTGTTAGGGCACCTTGTGCCAAAGTTTGCACAATCTCTGAGGTGGTCTAGAAAGCTGGAGTGAACCAAAATACTTCTTATGTGCTGTAGATGTCTGATTAAAAGCTGGGAGGTTCTTCAAGACAATTTCTTAAGCAGACAAAAGTTTTTCTTTGTACATATGGAGTATGCAGTACAAACAATAACACATAAATCCATTCACAACTCTGCCCCCAGCTACATCACCAAACTCATCTCAAAATATAACTCTGTCTTGTGTGCTACTCCCCAGACCTCCTGCTCTCTAGCTCCTTCATCACCTCCCATGCTCATCTTCAGGGCTTCTTCAAAGCCATGGCTATCGACTGCTCTTTCTGCCTCTAGTTGATCCTTAAAAAGTCATCTTCTCCGGAAAGACTCATCTCCCCACATGAGTGTGAGCTCTCATGGACAGGGCCCTCCTAACCCTCTTGTCTTTTATTGTACCTGCACTGTCTGTCTCCCTTTTGTTTTGTACAGCGTTGCACAAACTGTTGGAGCTATATAAATCCTGCAGTAAATAATAAATGGTGGTGAGCACAATGAGCCATCATTCCTGGAAGACCTATTATCTATTCTACCACCTCTCCGGTAACCTCCCTTTCCTGCCCTCCAACCACCACCTTCCCACCATCACTAAAATACAGAACATAGAAGGGAATGTATACATTTTTTATTATAGCTAAAAAATTGTTCTGAAAATTATTTTTAGTTTTGTTTAGTCGTATAAACATTGAATATTGCATATAAATATATTTCATGTTTACTATTTGCAGCTTGCTTGCAATGAGTGCACGTTAACCGAGCCAGCTAAGCACAAGGCCTTATTACTACTGTGCTGTAAATAGCCTGTGTTTTGAATAGACCTACAATATATAAGAATGCTAACACAGCTGAAGGAACTAGCAGAACACAACCCCTCCCTCACTGCTAGGGTGGTCAACAAGTGCAGTGATAGTGCTGGGCTTTCCTATTAGAAAGCCAGAATGCTCTACAAACACTATCAGGGTTATTCACCAAAGGGTGAAGAGTTTGGAGAAGGCAGGAGAAGTGAACAATCCTGGACAACATAGCTGAACTGGAAAGTGAGCTGAATTGAAGATTTTTTTCAAATCAGCTATTTCTGTCTAGATTGTTCACTTCTCCTGTCTTCTACAAACTCTTCACCCTTTTGTGAATAACCCTGATAGGGTTATCTGTGAATTACTCTACATATTGTTGGGTACAGGTTGAAAAGAAACACTTTGACTGTATTTCTTCCTGTGATGTTTTAGTAATGTTGAATTTCCTGTCTCTCGTGCACGCAGTCAGGGTAGTGGCAAAGAGTTCATTAAGAACTGATTAACCAGTACATATTGCACAGTGCAGAACTAAACATTTATCAGGAGTTAGATACCAGTGTGCTAGGCATTTGGATGGTATGTCAAACCTTTTAATTACTTTACAAGAGGAGTAGTGATAATGCAGACCTGGCGGCGCTAGTTAACCTGTACCAGGATTCTAGTAAGCCTTGTAAGTCTACTGTGCAAGCTGCAGGGATTTACATTGTGTTTTATAAATCCCTTTAAATGTTTATAAGTAGGAGACTGTAACTTAGGGGCATGTTTTATTCTGTTCAGTTCATATTATTAAACTTGTGAAAGAAAAACTAGTCACATTCCAGCTGACACTTACGTAGTTTGACTTCAAGAATGAATGCAAAAATATGATTGGTTCAGTTTTAAAATCAGTCTGGAGGGAACCCATAATGTGTCTTTTTAATTGTGTTATATAAGTTTTTTAACTGGTATGTATGTGTGTGTATATGTATATGTATATGTGTATATATATATATA
>NW_017306375.1:1421460-1423054 GCF_000935625.1 Nanorana parkeri
TCTTTTCAGATTGTTTTAAATGCTGTAGAGGGCAGCAATAGGGGAATTAGTTACTTCTCTGACTCATTAAGCTGTGTGTATAATTTAAGCTTCTGCTATCCAGCTCTGCAAAACACTAATAGCTTGGCTTTTCAAGAATTGTCAAACATCTGGCCATTTTATTTTTATTGTAAACTTACCTGATGATCCTGCCAGTTATGCAGCTATAACGTAATGAATATAGCATTTTCACTCTCCTCTCCAGCATGTCCATCACAGACTACATTTATACATAGGCATGCCAATGCTTCCTTTGATATCCCTGCATTCAAAAGATATTGCATCATGAAGTGATAGCGGATTTAGGTAGTGTGATGCTTGCACTACACGTTAAAATGGAGGTAGAGGATTTGCACGTTTACTACCTTTAACACAAGTTCAGAATTCTCTGCGAAGTGAAGTAAAACAATAGGATGAGTTGGCCATGGATGAATAAGCGGTTACTGGGAAGTGAGGGGCAGGGGGTCATCTGCCTCCCCTGGATCTCCTTATGATCTCCCCCAGGGCCCTGCCTACATATAGATGTGGTTGCATGCGCTGAAAATGCGTATCTACTTTTATATGTTGGAAAACACTTTGTACAATCATGAGCGGTTTACCTAATCCATTATCATTGTTGCTTGAGTCAACCATGAGGCTGTGGTTGCCCACCTTTGCTCATCACTCTCAGGCTTGTGCTCTCTACCTTTTGCAAATAAATTCCTTTCAGGTGCTCATTGTGTGTACCCACTAGGCACATACAATGGGTTGTGTACTTTTACTGCTTCAAGCTAATTGGCAGTGCCCCCATCCTCCTGCTGCTTGGTAAACAGACTGTGGAGATCCTGCACGAATTCATAAATGTCTGGTGGACTGATAGGAATTGCTAAATTTTTCTGCATGTCAGACTTCATACTGTGATTGTTTCAGCATTAAATACAATTTGCAATTAACTTGATCTTTTCACTTCTTTGGAAATGGAAGATTTGACAAATGGAACATTTTGTGTATAGTCATTGTAAATAGTATAAAGTCTCAAATTTCCTGTCTCTCGTGCACGCAGTCAGGGGAGTGGCAAAGAGTTCATTAAGAACTGATTAACCAGTACATATTGCACAGTGCAGAACTAAACATTTATCAGGAGTTAGATACCAGTGTGCTAGGCATTTGGATGGTATGTCAAACCTTTTAATTACTTTACAAGAGGAGTAGTGATAATGCAGACCTGGCGGCGCTAGTTAACCTGTACCAGGATTCTAGTAAGCCTTGTAAGTCTACTGTGCAAGCTGCAGGGATTTACATTGTGTTTTATAAATCCCTTTAAATGTTTATAAGTAGGAGACTGTAACTTAGGGGCATGTTTTATTCTGTTCAGTTCATATTATTAAACTTGTGAAAGAAAAACTAGTCACATTCCAGCTGACACTTACGTAGTTTGACTTCAAGAATGAATGCAAAAATATGATTGGTTCAGTTTTAAAATCAGTCTGGAGGGAACCCATAATGTGTCTTTTTAATTGTGTTATATAAGTTTTTTAACTGGTATGTATGTGTGTGTATATGTATATGTATATGT
>NW_017306375.1:1423099-1428160 GCF_000935625.1 Nanorana parkeri
ACACACACACACACACACACACACACACACACACACACACACACACACACACACACACACACACACATAATTTCCTTTCAGATTGTCTAAAATGCTGTAGAGGGCAGCAATAGGGGAATTAGTTACTTCTCTGACTCATTAAGCTGTGTGTATAATTTAAGCTTCTGCTATCCAGCTCTGCAAAACACTAATAGCTTGGCTTTTCAAGAATTGTCAAACATCTGGCCATTTTATTTTTATTGTAAACTTACCTGATGATCCTGCCAGTTATGCAGCTATAACGTAATGAATATAGCATTTTCACTCTCCTCTCCAGCATGTCCATCACAGACTACATTTATACATAGGCATGCCAATGCTTCCTTTGATATCCCTGCATTCAAAAGATATTGCATCATGAAGTGATAGCGGATTTAGGTAGTGTGATTCTTGCACTACACGTTAAAATGGAGGTAGAGGATTTGCACGTTTACTACCTTTAACACAAGTTCAGAATTCTCTGCGAAGTGAAGTAAAACAATAGGATGAGTTGGCCATGGATGAATAAGCGGTTACTGGGAAGTGAGGGGCAGGGGGTCATCTGCCTCCCCTGGATCTCCTTATGATCTCCCCCAGGGCCCTGCCTACATATAGATGTGGTTGCATGCGCTGAAAATGCGTATCTACTTTTATATGTTGGAAAACACTTTGTACAATCATGAGCGGTTTACCTAATCCATTATCATTGTTGCTTGAGTCAACCATGAGGCTGTGGTTGCCCACCTTTGCTCATCACTCTCAGGCTTGTGCTCTCTACCTTTTGCAAATAAATTCCTTTCAGGTGCTCATTGTGTGTACCCACTAGGCACATACAATGGGTTGTGTACTTTTACTGCTTCAAGCTAATTGGCAGTGCCCCCATCCTCCTGCTGCTTGGTAAACAGACTGTGGAGATCCTGCACGAATTCATAAATGTCTGGTGGACTGATAGGAATTGCTAAATTTTTCTGCATGTCAGACTTCATACTGTGATTGTTTCAGCATTAAATACAATTTGCAATTAACTTGATCTTTTCACTTCTTTGGAAATGGAAGATTTGACAAATGGAACATTTTGTGTATAGTCATTGTAAATAGTATAAAGTCTCTAGTCTTGTTTTTTTTTTTCAGAACCTGTCAATGACCCGAAGCTGTTGCTTTTTCTAATACCTCTATCTTGGATAGTATAGAGACTAAGGACATCTGCTGTATGAGCACCGGTTTTGTCACGTTTGATGTGACGGTCGCACATTTGTCCCTCTTTTTATTATCATATTATTAGAATGAGGTAAACAGACCTGGGAGATCCTCATCTCTCATTTTTGCTAAATAAACCTCGGGTTGTTAAATAATTGTAGCACTGTGAGATCTAGACTGAAACATTACCAGTAGTAGCCGTGATATAATTTTGTGAACACCACATCCAGATCCACATCGCAACTATCAGTGGCAGAGAAATTCAGATATAGTGCTATGCTGCAGTTCTGTATAAGCTGGAAAATAGGGTTCCAGGACTTTGTTTACAGCCTCACTTCATTAAATTTCAACACTACATTTAGATCCATTAAGAAAATAAATAATAAGGTGTTAACTCTGGTGTATGTATTCTGGTGGGCTGCTTAGGTCACTTGGACATCATCTGTGAAATCTTTCCGGTTTGGTTTATGTCTCTGTTAATGCAGACTTTGGAGTCTTGCCCTTTTCAAAGACACATCATAATGGGTGTCAGATGTTAAGACCTGGGAACTAAGAAGATCTCACCACCTTAAAGAAGAGATGGACCCTAAGTGAATGACATTCAGTTTTCTAAAGCACTGTGTATTAAAAACAATTGGCCTTTTTTTAATAAAATGTCAGTTTTACCATCCAACCTTTGTTACATGCCAGTGCTGATGATCTCCTGCATCTACAGTACTTCCTGGCTAGGTGCATGTGCTCTTGCAATGGCTACATTTCTCAGTGTGGGCTACCTGATGGTGACAACAGTGGCACATGCCTGCATTACGTTTGATTAAAGGAGAACTATGGGGTCAGTGTTTTTTCCCCATAGTTCTCCTTAGGGTAACGGGAGGACACAAACTAGCGTCCTCCCGTTACCCTAAGCTCAGTATACCGCGAGCTACAGCTCGCGGTATACTGAGACGCCGCAGCCGGAGCGGATCCCGACTTAGACGACGGGATCCGCCCAGCTGCGTGAGTGACAGCTGGCTCTGCCTATCTAGAGGCAAAGCCAGCTGTACCTGCCCCCTCCCCCGTCCGTTCCGCCAGTCAGCGCTGGCAGATCGGAGCGGGGAGAGGGGAATCCAGCCCCTCCCCCTGTCACGGCAGAGAGCCGTGACAGGATCGAGAGGTGAGCGAACCTGGTATGTGTTCGCTCACCTCCCGATCTACTGAGCTGACCTGTGACAGTCTCATTGTCACAGGTCGGCTAGAACTATGAGGTGAGTAAAAAGCACTCACCTCATAGTTCTCCTTTTAAATGGCCACTTGTAGTCTTGATTGGAAGCTCAAGTCACAGGGTTACAATGCTGGGGCACAACTGGGAGATGGGGACAGAACAATATCAACTTTTAAGAGGAAGAGCCTGAACATGGCAGGATCACTAGATATGATTTTTTTTAAAAGCTGCAGTTTAAAAAAAATTCAACATGAGTTTTCTAATTAAAGAGAAATTCCAGGAATTTTAAAAACTAACCCTTGCAGAGGGGCTACCCCCGCACTGCAAAGGTTAACTGCTCGTTTTGGTCTAGGGGCTAAAATAAAGATCTGCTCACCAGATCCTTGGTCCTGTCTGTATGCTAGACTAGCCTCTGCAGCCTCTTCTCCCTTGGTCTTTGGCGGTCTATGGACCTGTGATGTCAGCACGTCTAATGCAAGTTCATTAAATGTGAAGATGCTGAGGGACAATCCACTGCTGGAGCAGGTAGAGACAGGTGAGTGCTGACCACCGTAGGACTGAGGATCAGGTGAGTATATCTTTTTTCTGGCCTTTAGAGAAAAATTAGCAGTTAACCCTTGCAGTGCGAGGTTAATCCCACTGCAAGGGTTAATCTTT
The DNA here is from genome assembly GCF_000935625.1 of Nanorana parkeri. NCBI lineage: Eukaryota > Metazoa > Chordata > Amphibia > Anura > Dicroglossidae > Nanorana > Nanorana parkeri. Next base: position 1,426,173 of record NW_017306375.1, read on the forward strand.
AAAATTCCTGGAGTTCCTTTTTAATTAGCGTTCCAAAGCTTGTATGGCATTTTAGTGTTTGGGTTTATGTATACTATGTGAGGGATAATGTTAGGCGGTTGAACTTTGCAGCGTCTAGCAATTCAATAAATAACCAAGCTGTAGAGAGATTTGCTTAATAACACGTGCACAAATCTTCCAATATTGGAAAATTCCTATTACAGGCAGAGGACTGCTTATTTTATTTCTGCTGCACCCAGTTTCAGTGTGTATAGCAGTTAAAACAGGAATGAGATCTTTTATCTTCCATTGTTCTCATTAAAAGATCTGAACTATGGTCAGCCTTGGGGCTAAACTCCTGTTTGTAATCACTTAGTAACAATATTAACGCCTTAAAAACACTTGTGCGGGTAAAAATATTTTAACAGTTGTGCCTTCAGCTTGGAGATTAATTGTGCACCTAGGCTACTTCTAGGCCAAACTCAAGGTGTAGAAGGAGTGCCAACCAGCCATCCCACATTGTGGGTTTTGCAGGTCCTTAGATTTTTAAGTACCTGCACTGTATGCAGCTTGTTGCCTTTTATTAGTAGGAGATCTGTTTGTCTATGGTCAACCCTGCTTTATGGAGCTGAAGATCTTTCATATACAGTACTCTACTAGAAAGATTGCCTGATGCTGTTGTGTGATAGGTGATAACCACGTCATTACTGAAGACTTCTGATCTCTGCCTGTTTGTCATTTTGCAGAAGTTTCATGATACGATGCAGATACTACATTGATGTTTTCGAAATAACGTAATTGGATGAAATGACTCCTGATCAAGCTATTTATATACAGTTGCTTGTGACAGAATGTAGAGGGGGCTGTGTGAACTGTATGCATCACTTGTCTTGGAGAAATCCATTTAGTCTCTCTTGTTTATAGTGGAAAAATAATCCAGGAACTGTAGAAGAAACAAATTATCTATAAATAATACTCCATTTGTCTCATTTTATCTCTCTCCATTTCTAAAATAAGAGATTGAAAAAAAAATCAGTCTGTGAAATACATCTACGCAGACCTTTTAACAGGTCTCTATGCACACATAGCATAAAGCTTGCAAAGCTATATGCGGATCTGCTGCTTGTTCTTGAAGAGCCGTTATAAAAGGCCCACAGTAGTACAAATCACCCTAAATCACTAATCCACTGTAGGGTAGGACACCCCTAAACAACCCAGTGTAATACAACAGCACAATTAGTAGTTTCAGAGAGAATAAGTAGAGTGCTTAGAGAGCCAAGAAGGTCCACTTGACATTTAGCCACAATGACCATACTTTATTTGAATTTCTGAGGGCACCCCCTACTTTTTATAGATTGCTTTATAGAATTGTAACACAGACTTCACTCTTTTTTCCCCAAGAGTCCAATGTGGGAGTTTCCAATTTCTTCAAGGGAAGAATTATGTATTCACAAGCATAGTAAAGGTAGAGGCCTAGCAGAGTGAGAGCTGCTTTCGAGGGAGTTAGATGGTCAACAGGCCCCAACAGACAAAAGTAAGGTGTCGGTTGTAAAGAAATTAAGGTGATCTCTAGGAAATTATGTGAATGATCTCCAGTAGTCCTGGATTTTATGACCAGTCCAGAACACATGGAAAAAAATGCACTGGGAAGACAGAGTACCGCCAACATTGTGCTGCAGAAGAGGGGAACAACCGATGAAGCTGCTTGTTAGCCGGTCATGGAATTATGTGAGTTTGTGTTAATAAATATACATACCTATGTTTTCAAAATTCTTGTTGTTCAGTTTTGTTTAAATCTTTTATGTAAAGAAAAAGACCTTAACATATTAAAATAATCCTTTCATTAACAAAACGTTTATTAAGTGTGTGTGGATATATTCCTGACATTTCCTATTAAAGTATACATTAGTGGTATAACTTTATAATTTCATAATTGTATAATTTAAAACTATTTAGATACATTGTTATTATTTAAAACCAGTCCTTGAGCTCCAGTCAGATGACTTAGC
>NW_017306375.1:1428218-1484675 GCF_000935625.1 Nanorana parkeri
TGTGTGTGTGTGTATATATAGCTACACAGCACACATGCACTGAATATGAAAACATGTCTAATGTTGGGTCCACTTTAATCTCAGTGAAGTGTTACCACTCAAAATAGATTTCTTTTCTGTCTGCTTTATTGCTTATTGCTTTTTCTGTCTTACCTTATATGCTTTGGGATTTCCTTTGAACCTTGGCAAGGCCGATACAGGGACAGCATGTCTTTCCAGCCAAGTTACATGTGTAACCAGTTTTGTGAGTCTTCCATATATTAGCCTGGAGAATTCACTTAAGGGCAGAAGACACACATGCTGTTACATCTGCCCAGCAATATAAAACGGTGTAGGACTGAACCATTTCACATGCCACACTAAATGGAGAAATCCACAACACACAAAGCATAACATTTAAAGTGAACCTGTAAGAACAGAAATTTGAGAGCTTCCATGGCCTCTTAGGGAGTCACTGGTCTGGGATAAACTTGAGGACAGGAGTTCTGACTTCACTGGCTGTGTTTATTCCAGGTCTGTGGCTTACTAGGTAGTAAAACCAACAGGGTCATTCACAAAAGGGTGAAGAGTTTGGAGAAGACAGGAGAAGTGAACAATCTAGGCCAACATAGCTGATTTGGAAAAATTCTCCAATTCAGCTCCCTTTCCAGTTGAGCTTGTTGGGGCTAGATTGTTCAATTCTCCTGCCTTCTCCAAACTCTTCGCCCTTTTGTGAATAACCCTGCAAGTGACAGACTTGGAGTCTGCATGCTTTGAAAACAAGTCAGCAACTCCTGGATTTATTTCCTAACAGATTTCCTTTAATGATCTCCACTCAGTAGTAAATTGATGTGTTAATTGTATGTAAAGGCTCAGTGCACCAAGCTCCTCTGGCAATCTCCTTCCTTCTTGGTGCACATTGTGTTGTTTCCACCACAAATGTACTTGGAGTAATATTATTCTCCAAATGTAGCAGTCCTAAAACATCCCAATGTAAGCAGTAGCACACTCTTCTATAGTCTGCATAGAGTCACAATTTGAAATGTCATCTACCATATGTTCTCATCTTAGAAGAAACTAACCAAAGAAAACTGTCAGCAGGATGAATGATTGCAAGAGATTGGCCGAGAACTGCTTGACATTTGAGCATATTTATTATTCTGCTGGCTTGGAGACTAATGTGTCTTTAAAAAAAAAAGGGGAATGAGTTTGAACTTTGTAAGTACTTTCAAACTACATAGTACAGCATAACTGAAGTAATCGCAAAGTTCACAAATGAGCTGTAAGGACTGAACTTTGCCTGTAACCACGGTTAAGATTTAATCGGAGGTTGAACTTTTTTATGAGGACAATTATATTTGCATGTATTTTTTGTTTCACTTTGAGTATAATGAGGGAGGTTCTTGATTAGCTGACCTCCAGACAGATGGCTAAATACACAGTTGAGATCCATATATGGGGATAATTTTACCCGCTAAAGGATTTGCAATTCTGTATGGCAAGTTTTGTGATACACTAACGTCTGCACAATTGTAAAGCCAGCTATTTGACCTTCAGTACAGCAGCAGAGTTGATCAAGAACACACCTCTAGCCTGCTGATCTGACAAAGAAGGAGCAGCAGAACTGTATTTAGTCCACAGACTCTTATGGCACATGTTCCTTGTTGACACATGTGCACTGCAGAAGAACCGGATTGGCTCCAATTGCTGGCCTCCCCAGTTTGAGTGCTGCTGTGCAAAGACTTAATAGCCAGCTGATATCAATAAAATTGCATGCTCTATTTGCATTTAAGAATACACGCAATAATTTTAATGAATAAATAAGTTGCAGTGGAGGGCTCCCACAATGTCACGTGTTTTAGCACGAACTCAGGTGAAAACTGGTACTGCAGCTCATTCGTTCCCTGACGCAATTACATTTAAGGTAAAGGCTGTGTCCGAAAAATTCAGAATTCAGTCATATGCAGGCACTTTGCTTCATTATTTGCGTACTAATTAGAGAAATAATGCTCGGCCTTGCATGTTTTTTTTGCTCGGTGTGTATATCTCTGAGAAAACAGATCCCCGGATAAGTTATATCTGTCCAATGTTATTTTATAAACATAGCATAATGGAGACTCTGCAGGAGGCTGCATGCTCAGTGTTGCTATAACAGACCTTTCTCCAACATTAACATGTCTCACATGCTTCCTGGAGCATTACTTAAGTTGGTTCCTTTTTTTTTTTTTTAAAGAATATCCGCTGTCTTCCATTTTTTTGGTGTTTTAAATGTGTACAGCATATACCTGATGTTTTGAGCTCCATCTGTCATGGGATCATGCTTGATTCTATTGATTCACCTATGTAATAGGTATTAGTCTAAACCTTCTGTTCATGTCATCATCATTTGGTAGCATCCACTACTTATGTGGCTGGCTCAAAGCTCTTTATGGCAATGCTGTGTTACATTTCTGTTCTACATAGTGTGCATTCTACTCCACGAAGAACGCAAAGGAAGGTATTCTAAACTCCTGCACGAACAGAGGTTTGAGTAATGATAGATGTCAGACATTAGTCAGTTTTAATCCATTTACTTCTAGCCTGCATATTACATAGCTTGTAAATGGTTTCATTAAGCAGCATGTAACATAGAATCACATCAGTTCCAGTCTCACAACAGTTTACATGCTAAAATCCCTGCCAAATAAAAACAGATATAGCCATGGCTGATATGTGCTTTTATATAGAGTAAAGTTTACAAGGCTACTTCTGGTAAAAGTACATTTAGCTTGACTGGCGTTCAACTTTATTTTATTGCAGGAATTGGCGTAGTTGTTACAAAACCATTAACTATGCGATTGAAACACATTTGTGAACTGTTTTTTTTACCAATTCCTGACAGCGTAGCCAGGTTCTTCTGGTAGACTACATTGCAATCATGCAATACAGCCTGGTCCAGGATCCTTTAGCGGTAAATGATTGCCATACATGCATATCAACTGTGTATTTAGTGCTCTGTCTGGAGGTCAGCTATATCAATTACCTCCCTCATAAACAAACAAACTAAAAATACATGCAAATATACTGTAATTGTCCTCATAAAAGTGTTTAATTTCAGATTAAACCTTAACAGTGGTTAGAGGCAAAGTTCAGTCATTATAACTAATTTCTGACCTTTTCACTTATTTCAGTTATGCTGTGGGATCCACCCCGGCATGTGATTGGATGGTGAAGGGGAAACAGCACCCTGATGAGGTCTTCCCTTTGCTCTACCCTGCTGTAAGCACTGCTTGCACACAGCACTGTGTAATGTTGGAGAGCCAGAGTGCTGACTCTCTTCGTCCCAGTGCAGGGGGTTACAGGCGGCTGATTTCAAGACCATCAAGAATCAGGAGCTTATACTTGTATTTGAAAAACACATTTAGTGATGTTCTAATGAATACATAACTGTGTGTGTATATGTGTGTGTGTGTGTGTGTGTGTGTGTAGAGAGTTGAAAGTATGGGAGGCATTCACCAGTTATCTCTAACTAGGTCTCATAAAATCCAGGGACAAACCTGTTCTACTGCTATGAATCTTATTCCCTCCAATATAACATCCACACAAGGCCATGGGCCAGCACAGCTAATAATCTATTGCGTTCCGCTTAACTTCTTACCCTCTTTAGGCTATAGGCACTGGGAACGACCTTGGTAAATAAAATGTAGGTTATTCATTGAAAGCACAAGGGCGACCATGCATTTAACAAGACTGATTTCCCAGCATTCTCCCCCAAGAGACCCTTTCTTCTCTTTCATATCCTGCAGATGATTAACAAAGTGCAGATTGCGTGTCACACGTGAGACCACTGGTCCTGCTTGGCGTAAGAGCCATGCGGCCTGATTTACCTATAGGGTGATTGTCATGAATTCAGTTATGCAAAGCAGATTTCCTGAGTGTCTGCGGATTTTACTGGGCTTAGTCACATGAGGAAGTCCTGCTGCATGTACATGTATTTTCATGCAGGCTTAGCAGACAAACCACACTGTACGTTCTGAATTATATTCATACCTCTCAGAAAAAGCAAGTTTTACCATGCTTTTGTGTTAATTGTAACCCATGCCTCCTCCCATCCATCTTGCACACATGTTTTTGAAAGCTTTACCTCTCTACATGAAAGATTAGGTTACCGATTTACTTTCTACAATCATTATCCTGCTTCTAGCTCAGTTCTATGTTAGTACATTACAAATTTGTCATCAATTTTTTATTAAAGATTTAAAGCTGAACTACAGACAGTCATGAAATACACAAATTATTGCAGCGTTTTAATCCATAAAACAAACTGCAAGGGTTAATGGATAATTTTGCCTTGGGGATGATGAATAAGGTGATACACTTACCCTATTACTTGCTCTCACAGGCTTCCTCCATGCTGTATGACCAGTTTCCTAAAGCATTTTCCTTTTACTACCTGACCAGTTGCATCTCTGGTGCAGTGCAGGTCCTGCATTGTACTGGAGGATGCAGAGGGCCTACCCACAGCCCAGGAGGTTGGGCAATGAAGAAGAGAGCAGGCTGCCAAAGGAGTGAGGAATAAGTTAAGTATATCACCGTTTTCGTCATCCCCATAGGTAAAATGGGCGGTCAATGCTTGCACTATGGAGGGGAACCCACTGCAAGGGTAGGGATTTTTTTCCCCCGGTGTTCTGCTTTAAAGGTCATTAAATTTATTTTTTAAATACAAACAGTGGAAATACCTGAATTTTACATGGTATCAGCTAGGGATGCACTGATACCGTTTTGCTTGTATGCCTGGCTTCACTTGTTCCTAGGCAGCCTGGCTTCCTGACCAATCAGGAACCCGGGAGGCAGGTCGTTAGATGCCGCCCAGATTCCTGATTGGTTTGGCTGCCTACCAACAAGTGAAGTGAAGTAACTCGCCTATCCTATCAGCTTTTTGCAGTCCTTTTACAGCAGAGATGTAGCAGAGGGAAATAAGAAACAGCACAAGCAGCCAGACATTTCTGCTGCAGTGCTCATGCTGATAAGAGAATAGTGCAGAGTGACAGAAAGATAAGCTAATCAGTGCGATACCTTTTTTTTTTTTCCACTGGCCAATTACAGGCTGGGGGAGAGCGAAGACCTGTAAGTGGTACTTATAGTAGACCTTGCTGACAAATACAAGGTCCACTTATTAGAATTGGGCCTGCTCCACCTGTATAAATTGTTGCATGTAGGCAGTTGAAAAATGTACCTGTAAGGAAAAAGTTGATATACCTACCTAACCCTCGTCTTCCGCATTGCAGATCGTGACAGCACGATCTCTTCCAGCCAGATTCCTGGCAAGCGATGAGTACCCCAAATCTCTCAGTCCAGTGCAAGAGCATGTCCTAGCGATATTTGGGATCCCCATCATTGCCATGATCTCACCGGAACAATCATGACACCCCTGCTGCAGGTATAAAAGAAGTAGATGTAAGGTAAGTCTATAATATAACTTTTTTAACTTATAGCAGGGGTGGGGAACCTCCAGCCCTCCAGCTGTGGTGAAACTACAAATCCCATGATGCATCTGTCGCTGGGGTTCGTGGTTGTGGGGCCGGAGGTTCCGTACCCCTGCCTTACAGGCGCATACTGGACTACCTAATTTCTTACTAGGCAAGGGGTATGAATCGAAGAAGCAGACCTTGCACTTTGCTGCAAGGGTTGCTTTAACCGCAGCAGAAAGAAATCAAGTTCATTGCCTTGCTAAAGAGGACTTTACGGTGCGGCAGAGCTGTATAAATCTCAGGACTGACTGGACAGACATACAATCCTTTAGCATGTTAAACAGCACCCGCATATGTTAATCTGTGTATTTAGCTGTTTGCTGGGAGCTCCTCTTTGAATTACTATCGGAAATAACCGACCTTTACAGCTCGCAAGAATTTTAGGCCCAATATATCCAGGCCTGTTCTATCTGCTCATTCTCAAACCGATTACCAAGTGCTGCTATCATTTCCTCTCATGCGACAAAAGGATTTTTCCTCTGGAAAAGGGAATGATTCTACATGCAAGAGATTTTTACCTGAGCTCTGGATTGGTTGTTCAGTGCTCTATATACTGCGTGACTGCGGCAAGCGAGGCTGAAATTGGTTTTGTCACTTGTGACTATAGCACAGTAAGGGGTCAGCTATGGGTAGAACTACGTGGGTGATTTTAATCTTACAGCCATCATGCAATTGTGTGACTGTTAGATTTGTGCTAGGGCGAGAACAGACAGAACGGTTTGTGGAAGTGATTAATCATGGGAAGTTCAAGAGGTACAACTGTTTTGCAGTATTGCGTCCATTACTGAGCGCTGAACACACACTGATTCATGCGCTTGTTGGTAATACGGGGAATCGTCCGAGCGTCCTACAATGATCAGAGCCGAGTAGACACTCTGTGCAGTGAGCTAGCTGTAGATATACATGATATTGATATGTTTTGGTGGCCTTGTGTTGCTGGTTTCAGTGTCGCTAGGTACCAAGCTTTCCTAATTCTACTCCTTCCTCTTCTGTAAATATGAATGACTGATTCCTGAAAACAGACACAGCATCCAGTCCATTCAGGATCAGCTTATCCTGTCAGCTTGTGACCTATCAGAGGGCCGTATGGCTCTTCAGCTTCAGAAAGATTACCCAGCTAGCTGTGTCCTGTCACTTATCCATCAAGAGGATTTCTATTCATAGGAAGAACAATGGTAAATAAAACCTGATCATGCGTTTTTACATATTGTACTGGCGAGCTAAGGTTAGTTAGCATGTGGTCATTATGTGACACCCTTAGAAATTGAATATTGAGGCCCTTTGTATCAGTTTTGTATAATAGCAATGCTTAGTAGGAGATGCTTCTGTTGCCTCTTGGGTTTCTCATTTTGCGTTCTCCCCATCTTCCTATACTGGATAGATAGAGCATGGGGTTTTCTGAAATTGGTAAATAAAACCTGATCGCGTTTTTTTTTTTTTTACATATTGTACTGGTGAACTACTAAGGTTGGTTAACATGTAGTCATTATGTGCCACCCCTAAAAATTCAACATCGGGGCTCTTTTTGTCAGTTTTATATGCTGCACTACTTAGTAGGAGATGCTTCTGTTGCCTCTCAGGTTTCTCGTTTTGGCATTCTCCCCGTCTTCCTATGCTGGATAGATCGAGAAATTTGTTTTTCTGAAATTGGTACATAAAACCTGATCAGTTTTACTTACCTAATCCCTGCTCCCCCCGGCAGTCGGCGCTCACCTCGTCCCTCCTACGCTCAAACTTGTGGACTGTCCCTTGGCGTTCTCCTCTATACTACCCTGCATTGTAAGTAATAACATCAGCAGGCCTCCGATTGCCGCAGCATAGAGAGGGAAAGGTTTCGAGCAGCAATCTTGGAATAGGGCAAGTAAAAGATCTTTACACAGGTCCCCTAGACATTAACAAGCAGTTAACCCTTACAGTTTGGGGGAATTTTTGTTTTATTTCCTGAAGATAGGCTTTACTATGTAGTTCTTATCTACCCATAAAAATGCAATATTGATGCCCTTTGCATCCTTTTTATATGCCGGATAACAGCACTGCTTACATAGTAAGAGATGCTTCTGTTGGATCTTGTGTGCCAAGCCTTTTTTTTTTTCATTTCTGGTTCACAATTGTTCAGCTATGACATACAGCATTATATTAAGGGGAGCCACCCTATAGATGAGTGAAGTTTTAAATCTCTGCAAGCATCAATGGCAGTTAGAGGTTTCTGATCAAGATTGCGCTCTCACAGAAAATGATGTAGTTAGTCTAAACTTATGAAGTCATGTCTTATAATCGTGCAATTTAATTCTTAAAGCGTGCTACTGTGCTCATCAGCAGCATGTCAGGTGTTCATCTCCCCTGCGTTATTCTTTTGTTGTTGCAGAGGCAGAAATAGTTTGTATATTAAAAAAAGATGAGAGCCATGTACGCAGACACGTGCCCACTACAAAAATGTAGATCAGAAATCTGTGTACATTAGGAAGGGGTGTCAGTGACTGCTTCCTTTTATGTGAGAGAGCCGGCCCAGGCAATCCAGATTTAGATCGCGTTCCAGTGCTGGCTAAAGTGCTGTGTGACAAGTCTTGTGACTCTGTATCAGACTGGAATGCATGAGAGGGGCTGTAAGGCACTGCCTCTTCTCTTTACTGCTCTGTTCAGCTGGGAGAGCCTTTTTTGTGATTTCCTTTTAAAGGCATGATTCCAAACAACAAGAAAAAAAAAACCTCTGATCTTCATGGGGAGGGAGAGTTGCATTTTAACTCCTGAGCTGCCGGAGAGGCAGTGGTGTTGCAGCGTAGACCTGAAAGTCAATGTTCTTTTCATTTTCCAGGACTCCTGTCGAGCATGTAATGCTCAGCAGATTCCATATCACTGCAGAGACCTGATATGTAAGCAGTGCAGAGCTGCAAAGACGTCACCAATTGACAATAATGTGCAGCAGCGTCTTGCATGGCAATGAAGGCATCGGAGCACACTCAACATCCTGTACCCTATACTATTCTGGCAAAATATACAATATATGCTGTACATTGTATTTTTTTCCCTTTGTCCTCTTTTCCTCTGCTGTCCAATCCTGAGATGTTTCTCTATGTGGATTTATATATAAGCACAGCCACATAGATTGCAAATGATGTTACATAAAATTGGCAGGTGTTTGAACCTGCGAAGCAGTATGCAGTGCCGCAGTTAAACAGCAGGGGGTGATCACTCGTATTGTAATTTAATGTTGAAATTTGTGGATTTTCAGTTTACATAATGGCAGATACAACAGTGGCTTTGAAATAGACTTTTTTTTAATTTTTAAACTCATTAGCTGTCATGCCCTATCACAACTGTGCTGGTCTTGGTTTGTCGAGGACTATTGTGCTAATATTGTTTAGAAACAGCTTTTTAAAATGCAGTGCCTTTTTAGCAACCATAATATCGGCATGTCTTTTGCATCAGTAGTTCTGCATATGTGACATATACTGTATATTTGCTCTTTAAAGTCTCGGGTCTAAAGGGGAGCGTCAACACACCTTTTTATTTACTGAAAAATCATATGAAAATCTTATTTGGCTTTCCCTTTGCATGTAATGTGAAAAGCATATTCAATCTTTTTTTTGTAAAATACATTTGATAAAACACACCCGTGCAAAAAAAAATAAAAAAATTTGCATTTATTTTGTGCAGTGCAATCGTGATAAGTGGATTGCGAGTGCAATGCACAGGCTCCTTATTACCCCAGCCTTTGGTAATGGAGCTGCAGGAAGTAATGGAGTACAAGTTGGGTGAGCTCACTGCACTTGTGTTTCACTGAGAACTACAAGTCCCTGTGCCGCTGCGGCAGATATGACTTGCAGTTTTTCATCCTGTGAATCAATCTGGGAATAGATGATATGGCTGTGCAGCCAGATGATGCTTGAAGAAGAACCCCGCAATTCAGGTAAAAGAGGGGGGGCGGTTATGTCACACCCATATTTAGGGTGTAACATGAAATATGATATGAAAGGTTTACTTAGCCTTTAGGCAGGGGGCTAGGGAGTTATATTTATTATAATTAACCCTGTTTGTTCAGGCTGGCTGTCTTCTGGGTTGTGTGCCCGTATAAGTCCAGCGTGGCTCCCTAGTGGGGTATGTACGCAGGAATTTACATTGTATGCGTTCATGAGCCTTAAGCCTGAAAAGCTTTGATTATGGTAAGCTCATCTATGCTAGCAGATTTACAATTTAGATATATACGCATGTACTGCCTTGGACAGCTAATAAGTGATCGCTTGAACTGATAAAAATGATTAGAAACAATTGTCATGATGCATACAATACGTTAAAAAAAAGCTTTGAAACTGGTAGTCTCCATAGCTTTTATTACCTCAGTACATATAGGCAGATTCCCCGCTTATGACTGCAGTGCGCTGACATGCTTTCCCAGTCTCTGCTTCACTGGTCAGTTAAATGAATTGTGAAATCAATTCCCTGAGGGTGTGTATGTGTTCCACACAGCTTTATTTTCCCTAATACCAACTCTCACTTCCTATGATGCTGCTGTGTGATCATGTGACTGCGGTGCTTTTGACACTCTACTTTGTCAGGTGCATGGTTTGAATGAAGATGATACAAAGCCTGCTATAAATCTCATTACACTAGAGCTAGAGAGTGTCCCTAAACGCTATGCAGGGAGCATCTGCAGTGCACAGGTGGACGAAGTCGAGGCTCAGCATCGTGACAGATTTGTCTAGATGGAGGAAGGCGTCTAATGAGGGCATATCCTTTAAAATCTGACCTGCTGGGGGAACTTGAGGACTCTAGTTTAAAAGCCTTGAGCCATCTTATGGAGGAGTTTAGTGGCATCTCGTGGTATATTGTTTGCTGTCAACAAGAATGCAACCTTTAAAAAAAAAAAAAAATACCCTGTATTTTATTCATAAAGCTCCTAAAATTTGTAGTTAAGGTAATGTAATTGGGCTTTGACTCATGATTATTTTAAAATATTGAGTAAATTAATCTTTTTTTTTTTTTACCCTGAACTAGAAACAATAGAATGGATTCTGGCTGCATTTGGCTTCCTTCCTTCCTCCACTGTTTGTAAATTCGCTCCCGTATATGGCTTTTATAGCTAAATATAGAATTTCCCATTCATGTGGATTTCAGGCTATAGTTGTGCTGCATGTCGTACAGATTGGATTTATTTAGTTAGACAGTGCAGATAGCAGTGATGATATACAAAGTGTAGTGACCTAGGGCACAAATCCTCTGGCTTAAAGTGCTCCTATAATCAGATACAGTACTTTAAGCTCTCACATACTCTCCTTTTATTATAATATGCCATTTGGCATTCTAAAACCCAGGCTGTAGGGTCCAATGCTTGATCACATTCCCTTTAATTGGTCATGGAGAATGAAGGGCAGACTCCCCATACAATACTATTGCAGTTCGGGGGGGGGGGTGTCTTTTTTGAACTGAGCAGTTTAGGGCTAAAGGGGTTTCTGAAAATAAATCTAGGCGGGTATATGAGAATTAAGTTGTGCATAGTTTGGATAGTTATATAATTAAAGTATGGGTTTCACTATAAACTGGTCTGTTTGTATATATCTGTATATATTAGCACCTTTTGCGTTGCTTTGTTGAATAACACATATATTATGGTCTTCACATGTGTTGGACTAGCTATCTCTGTTATTAATAATTTATCAGCCACTGTCTGGCGATAAACATGAAGATCAGAAAGTTAAAGTGAAGTCAGAACCCCGAAAAGTCATAGACTTTGATAGTACAGAAGTATTTGGATAACTTTTTTTTTGTTAAATAGGCGCTATTGGACTTAGTAAGGGAGTTCAGTCGTCCAGGGGTTGCCAAAATCTGGCACCAGTCCTGGTTGTGCCAATCCCGTGGAACTGATCCTATAGGTTTTCTTACAATGCTACATGTGCAGCAGCATAATCAATACAAGTTCCAGATTGAGGCCTCATATCAGAGTTGTGACGATCAGGAGGAAGAGCAGGGACTGCCTAAGCACACTTTGCATTGATGTTGAAATAGGGCTTCTTATATATTCTAGACATAATGGGATTTACAGTACGAAGCAGCTCACATGTTCAAACAAATCAGCCTACGTGCGCAAATAATATGACGGTGACTATATAACATCTGTTTTGTTTTTTTAAAACTCCGATAAACCTGCTCAGCAGCTATACAGTTGCTTAAAATCTTGAACACCTGCCAAATGTATCATATCTTAGAATTAGCTGCATATACTGAATGATATAACAAATTTAAAGAACTCTGGTAAGCTGTTATATATGGGCTGGCCATATAAAATAGCTCCAGAAAATAACCCCTGTAGTTTTAATGAGTACTTACGCTGAACAGCCATAACATTATGACCATTGACAGGTGAAGTGAATGCAGAAAAAAATGGGCAAGCATAAGGATTTTTGCCACTTTGACAAGGGCCAAATTGTGATGGCTTGACGACTGGGTCAGAGCAACGTCAAAACTGCAGCACTTGTGGGATGTTCCCAGTCTGCAGTGGTCAGGACCTACCAAAAGTGGCCCAATGAAGGAAAACCCGTGACAACAAAAGGGTGACCTGCACTAAATTAGGTGGGTGGTCATAATGTAGTAGCTGATCATTGTTTGCACGTGTGGAGAGATAAAAAATAAAAAAAAGATTGTGAGATGACGCCTTATCCATATCATGTCACAGACATAGAATGAGCCCCATTGATTTACAGTGTAGCAGCCTCCAATCCAAATTATTTCTCGGTGTCTGGATTACTAAATCAATGTATTTGCATGTTACCAGTCATTTCATAAACCATGCAATGATTGTAGTAGGGGCTATCTTTAGAGGTCTAATTTGCTGTCATTAAACTATAGAAAAGTTTTGTTTAGACCAGGGTAGATCTTGGATAACGTCTTGTCCCAACATTGTGCATTTGATTATAGCAGGGGCTGCGGTACTTTCAGCTCAAGAGACTTGAAACCAAAAACCGTGCTTCGCAGCAAAACAGCCATAGTTATATAATAGTCAAGGGGCAGGCATCAAAGTGCAAAACAAAGCTATTAAGCCAGGCAGTTAACATACCCTGGCATCTGGAGAGAGAGCAGCAGAACACGCTATTTTTGTAACTGCCTTCTAAGTCATTTTCTGGAACAATCATTGGAGCGTTCGCTTTTTTGACCTGAATGTTCTCAAACTCATTAAGCAGATTTGAGGCTTTAAAAAAAAAAACACCCTGACCCTTGTGGGAAAATCTCAGGAGCAAGGTATTCATGTGTCTAAAGTTTACAGCTGACAACAAATTGCATTCTCTTCTGTCAAGTCTATTCAAGTGGAATCTATTGGTGAGATATCATTGCTTGAATTCTGCACATCTTTTGTAGCCCCTATGATGGTGCTGATGTCCTGCAGTATTGTTATGGAAAATGCAACAGGAGGTACTGGTACACATAAGGGTGGGAAGGAACACTCAAAACTGAAGTGGAATCTTCATTGACTAAGTCGCTAGACAGCATTTTTTAGTCGACATGGCAACCAGGATTTGTTGTGCCCTGCCTATGTTATTATTTAATACAGAAAAAAGACAACAAAGGGCATTTATAAATGTTCTGCACTGCTTATAGCTGGAGAGATGCTGTTCGCATAGCACTAGCACCCCTAGTTGGTGCTGACGAGTATAGGATATATACTCTTCAGCGCTATGGGGTGCTAGGGGTGCCAGTGCAATAAGAGCAGGAACTTTTATTAATGAAGTTCACATTGAAAAACACAGTCTGACCTTCCCAAAAATCATTGGGAAAAAAAATGTAGATTTTTTTTTTCCCCATTCATTCAAATGAGAGAATTGGTGACTCGGAATCATTTACAAGGCTTTGTATTTTGGGAAATTTTATTCATAGCCTTATTTGTTAGGCTTAAGTTACATCTGTTAGCTCCATTATAACATAGATGGTAATGCTGCAGGTACTACCCGGGTAATGTAACTGTCAAAAATCTAGAGCCATTATAATGTGAATAAAGGACAACTGAGCTCTTATTTAAACAGAGTATGCTGGCCCTTGTTAAGGTAATTCTTTTTCCAAAGTAATATTTTGTGAATCCACTTTGCTGGGATTATCTCTGCTTTTTTTTTAAAACTTTGTCAGTGTTTATTTCAAGCTAGAGCCAAACTAGATGTTTAAATTTCTTGGCATTGTAAAGGCAGAGTTACACTCAAATTACATATCTCATAGTCCTTGTTATTGGTGCTTGGCTTCAAATGTGATCTGTTAGGTGAGCGATTCCTGTGGATTGTACAAAAGGGCGATATAAGTGGCTTGGTTTCCTAGACCATCTGGTCCACTTTGGGGGGTCAACCCTCCATCACTTGAGAGCAGAAATGTATGCAGGAGAAATGAGACCCCTACATTGCATATAAACACTGTGTTCCTGTAACATAGGTAAGCAAGGGACGGTGCTATTATTATATAACCTAACTCAAAGTTGACTCATTAATTATGCATTTTTAAGCATTTTCTTTTACATAGCAGTTGTGTGCTGTTGTTGGTTTTTTTAAGGGACCGTCTAGCCAACATAAGATCACACAGTTTGATGAGGGTTAATAATTCGTTTGTATTCAGTGACGTTTATAAAATCAGTACATTACATAGGTCTATATGCCTGTGGATTACTGGCCTCATTTCCCCGCTGTAGCTGCTGGCATTTGTACAGCCTGAAGGTCCCCACACACCTTACGATAATCATGGGAATTCCTGCGATCGGTGTGTGGAAGCCGTGCGACCTCTACTACTGTAAGGTCGCACGACTTCTAACTTACGGACATGTTCGAAAACCCGCCGAGCATCGTACGATGTTCGGCGGGTTTGTGGCATGTCCGTACGATAAAAGCCGTACGGGCTCGTTCGGCATTGCGATCATCGGAAGGCCGCCCCTCAGGGGGCGTGGCTTGCGATCATCGCAAGTACGATCTGCCTATGCAACATAGGCAGATCGTACGTTTTTTTAAGTACCTTACAACCATCGCAAGACAAAAGTCATGCGATGGTTGTAAGGTGTGTGCCCAGCCTAAAACAAGGCGGAAGAAGAAAACTTCTACAGTGTTTATAGAGAACCTAGTGACACAAAGGCCTTCCATTAGTGCATAAGTTGTAGTAGGCTACCTGTTCTTTTTGTGTTTGTCCCTTAGAATTCATATCTGTACAGTGTATTATAAAAAAAGGCAGTTAAAACAAGTATCTACTGAATAGTTGACACAAAGCTGTGTTAATCCTTTTGCTGGTATGGATGAATAAACCTTCAGATGGGATGAACAACTTGCCTTTTCTGTCCAAAATGCTTCCCTAGGTACTCTTTTACACCTTTAAGAAGTGTTGATCATTTGGCCCCATGCATGCACACTCCATCTATAGCTGGCTGAGTCTTTGGTAAACGCTGTCAAATTTATCTTCCCTTCTACTATTTTATTTGACCACACTGGCTTCTTTGTTCTATCCTACTGACAATTACACTGAGGTTTGTGTATCCTAGCAATACATTATAACCTGGTATTAAAGGTTACCTTGGTCATTGTTTCCTAGCTCCCTCCGCATGCACCACTAAATGTTTATTTTTTATGTAGACTTACTGATGGGAACTGGGCTGTAGAAATCGGGGCAGTTAGATCCACTCAGAACAGGTAACTGTTGTTTGGCTTAAGGCACGCCTTAGCTCCCTGGAACACTCTTCTTGCGAAAACAATCAGTTGGACTATCAATATTGATTTTTCTCAATAAAGTGGTACTATAGGTGTGTAGCCGTGCTCTCCCTCTTTCAGAGGTATAAAGTAGACATGTAAGCTGTGAAAGAATTTGGTTCGGTTTGGATATTTCGTTATTTCTAAATTCGGGATTCAGATCCGAAAATCAATTAGTTTCGAGATTCCTATGAAATCCAAATTTCGTTAGTTTCGGATGAGTAAACGAATATTTTTTGCGAGTAAAACCGAAAACCATATACAGATATTAATACTAAAGCTGAATCTCCTAGACCCGTATGGTATTCGGGATCCAAATTTCCGAATTGCATTCGGGAGCTTACGAATTGCATTCGGGAGCTTTTCGAATGCCATTTGGGTCTGGGAGCCTCAGCTTTAGTAATATATGTATATGGCTCCCAGACCCGAATTGCTTCCGGAAATTCGGATCCCGAATGCCATTCGGGTCTAGGAGCCTCAGCTTTAGTATTCTATATACTGCATATGGCTCCAATGTTGCCGTAACAAAAATGTGTGCTCAGACCCATTCGGATGTATTAAACCGAAAAACATCTGATTTGCCAGAAAAGTCACATGTCCGATTCAGTCTAGTTTTTTAACGAAATTCGGAACACATTTGTATGATTGTGATTCGGACATTCGGATGTGTCAGAATGTCCGAATTTTTATTTGGAACGAAACAAATCGCACATGTCTAGTATAAACGGGCTTGTTCAGCTGATGCATGCATGTTTATGGAAACCTTTTCATGTCAAACAATTTTCACACTAGTTTTTGATTGTCAATAAAACATGTCTATATTTCTCACGCAATACAATAGTTTGAATGGGCCCTAAGTCTACAAATACATTGAGGGGAATTTATCAAAGATGGAGTTGACAGAATCTGGAGTTGCTGTGCATAGCAACCAATCAGCTTCTCTCTTTCATTTTCAAAGCTTAACTAAACCAACTGAAGAGAGAGGCTGATTGGTTGCCATGCACAGCTGCTCCAGATTTTGTCTGCTCCAGTTTTGAGAAATTCCCCCCATTATATTTTAAGTGCATATAGAATGCCACCTAAACCTACACAAGCCCTAAAAAACCACTCACATGATTTAACCTCAGATTCTGTGGAAAGGGCTGGAAAACAAAATGTGATGGCTGGCAGTGCCTGAAGGACAGTTTAGCAAGAACTATCTCAGGCTGTTGGGTCTTTTTAGTGCTTCTGAACGTTAATTATTAATGCACATCTCAGTTCACAAGGTAATGTATAGTGGATCATTTCTGATTAATTTAAAATGAACCTATACCATAGTCATAGCAGGCAAAATACCAGGTTCACCTTATTGCTCTTGATATACTTGCCTTCCATGGGCTTTCATGACCTGCTGCAGGAGCCTTGAGAAATACCCAGTACTTATGGAAACACCAGAATACTCAATACAAAGCTCAATGCCTAAAAGCCTTCACATGAGGGAGAAAAGCCCCGTGTAATTGAAAGCTTGTACCGGAGATTGTGGGCAGTCTGGTAACTGACTGGAGGATCATGTGGAAGGAGAAGTATAGTATGCTTAGTTTCCCTTCCATAAAGTGAACCTGCATCTTTGTCTGCTATGGGTACAGTACAGGTTCACTTTAAATCATAAACTTATAATGGGTGAGCTCGGCCAGATAAAAATAAAGTGGATGCCAGGAAAACTGGCACTCTGAATGAAGACGGTTGGCATTCAGTTGTTTCAGAGCTTTTGCATGATCAGGAAGCTGACAGCTTGTGAACAAGGATAGCTCACTACAAAAACAATTTGGCTTTTCTCCTAGATTAATTCCAGCCTGGTCCGTAAATGACTCAAAGAAATAAATAAAAAAAATTCTCATGTTCATGTGCTTAGCAGTTATGTTGTCAGTCCTATCTGCTAGTAGAAGCTTGGTTCTTCATTTTCTGTGCAGATGCAAGTGACAACCACTTAATTGTGATTTTGGTTTGATCCATTTGACATTGCAGACATCATTACAGAGCTTCTTCACTAAAAAATACTTCCTGAGTGCTGATTCTTAAGGGTGGTAGCCTAAAGTAACCAAATAGAATCCATCTTGAACTGATCTAACATGATGGTTTACTGCAATTAAGAATGATAACCTGATATGGCCAGGTCGGTGCGGTGAATGTGCGGCAAGGTAGCCACTGTGGCTGCTTTATGAATGATGTAGCCAAAGGAAAATGCAGTTAATAACAGCAAAAATTTCCTTTGTAACTTTGTGGGCTAGTAAATGAGTGCCCAGGTTATAAGGTTAAAGGCACATTATAGAGACCTATTGTAGCGTTTATTTTAACCTCTGGCACTGCTGCAAGCTCAAAGGCCTCTACTTTTGACCCTCCCCTCTGCTCTGGCAAGGGGGCCACTGTGGTTTCAGGTGGAGCTTCCTGGCTCATGACTGGACAGACTGCCTTAGATCCATACATCTAAGCATATATGTACCCACTGCCCAACTGAGTTGCAGAAGACAATGATGCACAAGCTGGGGAGTACCACTGCTGGTAAGTTCTGAAGTTAGCCTCCTAGTTGATGATTTACCATAGGCCCATAAGGCTAAGAAAAGTTCAAACAAAAGAGGACTTTTCTTATAAGCCTGATTAGTTACTATAGACAATAATGCCATTTTTGATTTCTAAATCAGCCTTCTAGTATGAACATACGAAAAATATGCTGATGGCAGAGGTGTTGCTAGAATTATAAAGGGCCTAAGGCATCCAGTGGCACATTCAGTTAGGAACACTATAGCGATAGCAATGCAACTGGCTGATGGTATTTAAATAGTTTTTAGAATATTATGATTTGATTTTAATGTTTAGCATGAGAATGACATACATTTTAGGCAAAGAAACTCTGTTGCTCCCCACCACAACATTTGTGTAGGCTCTCCTAACAAGAGATCTTTAGTTGATGAAAGCAGATAAGCTGGAAAGCTGTGTCAGGCTGATTTGGTTGGAATGAGCACTCATGCAAGGCGTAAGCGCGATGTTTTCTATTTACATAAACACACACTGTGCTTGGAGCTGTGATACAGGTTCAGTAGGAACAATTATACAGCTCAGAATTCCCTCCTCTTTGCCGTTGGTCTCTTGTATTTACAATGCACAAAGAGAGGTTGGGTAAGCGTTGGAAGAGGCAGGTGGCATTTTTTCATTTCTTGAAGCACGTCCAAACTCATTCATTATATTGTGTTGCCTTATCATAGTGATAAATGAAGTACTATATGAATTACCCATTATTCGTGTCAGGTGTTATCATTTCCAGCAGCTTATGGCATACATTTACTCCCAGATGCAACACAGTTTTTAAAGCATTGCTCTAGTCTTAAAGCTGAACACCAGGAAAACCGCTAGATACACAGATGAAATGCATATAAGGGAGCAGTTTTACCTGCAAAAGAATTTGTGTTTCCTTCCATCCAGCCCAGAAATATACACAGCTCAAATCCCAAGCTCAGCTCTGCCTGGCAGGATAGGAGACCTGATTCTTTTCTGCTGCAGTTCAGTGAAGTTTAAAGCTCCTGTCCCTCCTCCAGTCTGTGATTGGATAGTGAAGGAGAAGCAGCAGAATGATCAGCTTATTTCTCTGTCACACCGCTCTTTACTTCTATTAGCATGCTCCTTGTTATCACATGAGAACTGCAGCACAACTCATTGGCTCCTTGTACTGCTTCTCCCCCACCCAGTCTGAGCTCTGCTCTACAACAGTTCCTAGAGGTGGATACCAAATCAAAATTAAGGTACACACACACTGTTTGCATTTACAAATATTTTTGTATTAATTAATACATAACGCTCCTATATCTGCCTGCAGTTCACTGTAGGTTTGAGAGCTATGCAAGCAGTGGGTCTCCTACAGTGAAGGGATCCTATCATTTCCTCTCCCCAAAACACCTTGTATATGGTTCACAGAATATAAGATATTATGTGAATAGACAAGGTGAGATGCTCTTTACTTGCCCCTTCTCATCTGTTGTCCATTCACACAGTGCTTGTATACTGTATACAATGTATTCTGTGAAATGACAAGGGGATATCATGTCGTCTATCCACCCCTTCTGTTCCCTAGTCTATTCACAAAATGCTTTGTATATTGTTCACAGAACTCAAAATGTTCTGTGAATTGACAAGAGGAAATCCTTAATTTATCCACCCCTTCTTTTCCTTTGTCCAATCACACAATGCCTTGTATATTGTTCACAGAAACTAAGGTGTTCTGTGAGTGGAAAAAGAAAGATCCTGTTATTTATCCGGCCCTTCTGTCCCCGTGTCCATTAACACAGTGGCTTAGTGAATAATATACAAGGAGTTTTGTGAAGGAACAAGGGGAGAGGTAAGGGAGGGTAAACATCAGGATCCCTTTACTGTATGAGAGCCGCACCTCATATAGTTTTGTACCTGCATCGCCAGACGTACATCGCTGGATGTACTTTCTGCCATTTTACCTTCGACAGCAGCGATCTGGAACTAGGATAATCATCAGTAGAGGTAATCTCTTTTTACACAGCACAAGTCCTGGAGTTCCACTCTAAAGTAAATTAGCCCTTGTCACAGCAGTAATACATTACATACACCTGCCTTTCTATGTTAACTACTGGGAATTCCCAATAGATGAGAGAGATGAGAATTCCCAATAAGGGGTGACAGTAGAGCCCTGCCTACTTTGATGGGATTATTCTTATATTTGCCCTTTGGAAACATTTTCCAGATCTGTTCTGGGCTTCATAGTTTCACCCTCAGACTCGTCAACTGAACATGAACAAGTTTCTGCCATAACCACTTCTTATTCCGTTTTTTGGTTCCTTTTTATTGTAGTATTTCTTTGTACAAAGGGACCTTATCTTATATTGTGACCTGCTCTGACACATGTTGCACAAGCAAGAAAGGCTCAGTTCTTTATTCTGAGTTGACTTGATTTTCTTAGAAGCATTGGGTATTTGTGCAACACACTAATGTCTAAAGATGAAGCAATAAAAGCGTGTCATGATGATTATACACAATATGCATACTAATTGTTTTTATTAAAGAAGCAAGCTAAGGCTTGGTCTAGTATATACAATGCTATTTGCTTTGCCATCTTCTGGGTCTTATACTGAAAGGACATCCTAGAGTTATTTTGGTTTTGCTGCTAAAGCACGGTGACTGGGACCTCCAGTAGGGCTAATTTGGAAGTGCTGCGATAAATAACAGGCTCAATACCCTATGCTCTAATGCCTGTGCTATTTGCCATAATGATTGTTATTTTAAGCCATGTAGTTATTATTTTCTGCTCTTGTTGCTGAAAATTAAGGACGTTATAGCGTCATGAATTGAGCCTACTGCAGAGAGCTCATCCTGAATAACATGTTTCAACTTAAGGTGGTCACAGAAGATGGTTGGATGTGCAGGCATGTATAGACCATTCGGAAATATTGTTTGCCACAGTTTCAAGTATAAATATGCATGTTCAGATAGAAGTGTGGATGTTTATACTAGAATGCGGAAAGGAGGGAGTGCAGCCAAACACCTTCCGACGTTGGTCTTTCCCCGGGTAAAGATAGTGATTGAACAAGGTTTTCAAACCTTCACAGATATTTTCCCCTGGTTTCAGTTGACGGGGGAATTCTGTCCAGGGCATTTTGCGGCATACAATGGAGACCTCGGAAGTTGCAATAATTTGCATTTAATTTTTGGAATGGTAATGGAAAGTGCTATTATCAGTCTGTGCTGAAACCTTTCTATATAACGAGTCTCAGTGACTTTCTGCTCTCCCTGCTCTTCTGCAGTCGTGCCTGGATACTAATGTAAAGCAGTGGCTGCTCTATTTCCTTTTACAGTATATTGCTGTGGCCAGCTCTGCATTCCTGCTCCTTGCCTTGTTTGGTTTTTCTTGTTCATCTACACTACATACACTTCTCTGCCCGGGCGCGTGGAGAAGGATAATCCTCTAGTCTGACGATCACACTTTCTTAACACCTAGTGTCACTATATTCTGTATATCAGGGTACTATTTAATTTAGAGTTGATCTCTTACTTTTCCTGTTGCTGAAATAAATGCATAGAGCATAACAGTTGTTTTCCCTTAAAGTTGAACTGTGGACACAAAAACTTCCATTTAAGTATATTCCTCAATAAATCCACTTTGTGTTCACCACACACATTTTGCGTACCTTTGCAAAAGTAGTGATGACATAATCCCTGTGCTGCACATAGTTTGTGCAGGGAGCAGAGCTTTGGGAGGGACCCAGGAGGCTAAACCCTCTACAGGAAACTACAGGATGGGGTGGATACAAGACCAGTCACCCTGTACAAGGATAGAGAGAACTAGTGACTGGTCTTTTTTTTTTTACAGGAAACATCTGCGCGACAAAGCTTTACATGGGATTAAAGCACAGATTGGAAAATAATTCTCAAAGCACACCAAGATTCTAGTAAGAATACACATGCCTGTTCTATTTGGACAATATTTGCTTATTCCAGAGTTCAGTTTTCAGTACATTTCCCAAAGATTTTTAATGAAATATGCACCAGAGATTATAGAATATAAACAGTAAGAGTAAAATTATTTAGGCAGTGCCGAAAAATGATGTGTTTATTCGCTGATAAAAAATGTTGTGTTATGGTATAGGTTTCGATCAATACGATAATAGTTATTATATCATAGGCCATATATCAGACAGCTGCGTATTTGACATTAAAGTGAGCTCTTTACGTTTTACAAGGGGACAAAAATTACCTTCTATAGAAAAAAAGCAACTCCAATGACCTATTAGGCTCCTCTGTATGTTCTTGATAGCGTGCCATGGGTTACAGGAATGCAGAATTTGCAGTGTCTCATCTATCAACTCGAACAGTCAAATTGATCAACTAGGTGGACGTGTGTTTTTTCGACCTATGTAACTGCGCAAGTCCTTGCCCTTGAGGCTGTTTTAGATCTTCCTGGTGGAAAATAAAGTTGTATTTGCTGAAGGCCATCCCCAGTACTTCCCCATCCCCAGGGCACAATCACACTTCTACCTTTTAATGTTATATGTTACTGCAAAGCCATCCATTTTGAATGGCATCCCAATGCACTAATACATACAAGGGCAACACACCTGTAGTATACTGCATCTCAACATATAATGAGTGTTGTCGTGCACTGCATCAGAAAATGTTTTTTCTTTTTCTGGCTGTGTTGTGGTGCGTTGACAACTCATTCCAAATAATGCACCACACAATGCATGTTTAGAGGAACTAGACCCACAAGTGTAATGTCTCCCAAAACAGCAACTTCCAAGGCAGCCAACTGTCAAGGTTGCCAGTGTGTTTATTTCAGCTCTCAACTCAACTTTTAAACCCTCTATTGGCTGGTGTCACAGCTTGATTGTATGTGCTGCACCATGGCAACTGCCAAATAAAGGCTAAGGGGGGTGTAGTTCTGTTTTAACACAACCCAGCGTGGAGGTGTAAATGGGCCCTGAATATCTTCTATATAATGCAGGCCGATCATGGCTAGTGGGAGGGGCCAGCAGGATACTGTACACAGCCTAATGAACACATCACAGCACCTTGCCTCAGATGATGCTGGATGACCTCTAGCCAGAAAATTAGGTGGGCTCCATCTTACGTGCTTCAGCTTCTAATACACAACGATGCTCGCGGTGTGCGGTGAAAGCAGAACAAAAAATTTCAGTACAGGAGAGGATTAAGTACAACTGTGCAAGACTTGAAGGGAAGTCTAGAGTTCATCTTTGACATGTGATCAGTTAGTACAAATAAATGGGATCAAGCACAACAAGTATTACAACACAAGGGCACTTAATTATAATGTTATTGAACAATCTCTTTCAGGAATTGTGAGCCAATAGCATTGTATTTATTTGTGTTGTTTTGTATCGCTGTAAAACTTGGAACCATGCACCTGTATATTGCTTTTGTGAGCCTTTTTCTAGATGATCAGAGACACCTCGCGTACGGTGAAATGTGACATGCGGTGAGATCAAAGGATAAATAAAGTCATGACATTTCTAGGCAAACAGCAGAAACAAGAAAACAAACATCAGTGAGTAGAGCTGTATTCCTTTAGGGAGGCACGAGTCACTTAGAATATGCAAGCTTGTTATTAAGATGTATGCTGTTCTACCAACCCCAAGCTGAAGATTTCTGGCTGAATGTAGTGTGTAAACAGCACCATGTGTGCACAGTGCACAATGATTTGCATCTGATGGATGGGCTACTTTGTATATACTAAAGACATTTACCTGTCTGGGCCAGCAGTTGTGGCAGTTTGGTGTAAACACTGTCTGAGGACAAGTACAAATTAATTACCGTCAGATACAAACACATTCACACAAATAATGGAGGTTTATGACGGAGTTATGCAATCTATTGTAAGTCGGGTCTCGAGTGCATGGATAAAGAAAGCAAGTTTTGTTCCCGTTAAGAGCCAACCAAGGCTATAGAAATGCTGCTTTCTGGAAAAAATGAGCAGCAACTTTTGACTTGCAAACACTGGCAAGGTGAACTGTGCAACTTTCATAAAAAAAAAAAAAAATAGATCAACCCTCTCCAGGGAATGTTTCGGCCCTGCCGGAGTCTTTTTCGAAGCTTGACCAAGAACCAGTTATGGTTGAAACATCTCCTGCCAGTGCATGGTTCCTATAAGTGAATAATGAGTGCATGTTGGGGAGCTCCTTCCTTTTTCTTTCTTGCTAAGTTTGGGGACTGATTCGTTAAAACTGTAAGAAAGGTGATAAGAACCAATGTGGAGTTTTTGACCTCGTTCACCAATCACAAGTCCTGTTCACTATTTTATTTTTACAAATAAAGGTGATTTCTAGTTGGTTGACAATAGGTACACTTTTGCTCTCGTATTCTTTTCTTGTTATTATTCTAATTTTTCATTATCAATAAACCACCCCAGTGTACTGCTAATTTAATGGAATTGGTAGAGTCTTCAACAATGTACTATGGCTTGAATATTGTACACTTGCCACAGGAGAGTTTCAAGAGCTCAAGAAAACAATTGCCCATAGCAGCAAGCTTTTATAGGTCAATGTACACCAGGGGTAGGGGACCCCGGTACTTCAATTGTTCTGGAGCTACAAGCCCCATGAGGTATGGCAAGACTCTGAATCCCAGAGGCTTAATGGGATGATGGGTCGTTTTTCCACAGCCGGAGTGCAGAGACTGCCTACCCCTGCTGTAGACATATTCTAAGGCAGGGGTAGCCAAACTCCGACCCTCCAGCTGTGGTGAAACTACAAATACCATGATGCATCACTCTCCGGGAGTCATGTCTGTGAGAATCTTGCAATGCCTCATGGGATTTGTAGTTCCACCACAGCTGGGGGGCCGGAGTTTGGCTACCCCTGTTCTAAGTCATCTTCACAATGCTTTTGACATCAGCCTCTTGTCATATGATTGCACATTTTTTCCCCTTAGGCCTTGTTCATAGCTCTATGATGCGGGAGCACATACGTTCCTGCACCCAATCCTGGAGCACATGAGATCTAATGTTGCAATGTTTGGTGCGCTGCTATTATTTCTTAATGGCACCTATTTATCACGTGTGCATTGCAACCCATCCTTCAATGCACCTGCGATTGTCGCATTGTAGTGATGTAAACATGGGGTCAATGGGATCTACAGACAATAGTGATGAAACCAGAAACACATTTGGCCCATAATTTTACAGGTGTAAGTAAAGGGAATTCAGCCACATACAGTAGAAGTATAATGGCAGTCATAGGATGACCACTAGACTCCCGGGTCTGATAATTTACTGACCTCATAATAAATCACAGAATATTTTTCTGTTTGCCTCGACTTGGTTATGGTTCCTGTTTATCTTGAGTATATTACAAATAATTGTGAGACCTTTTTCCCTGTGATTGCTTCATGTACAGAATGATAATGATCATAAGAAAGCCAAGATGAATTAGGAAACCACCTCTTATTGTCTCGTCGTGCAGTGCCATATTCATAACTAAGCCTCCATCTTACAATCATCAAGCATTTAATCTGGTTATCAAGTCTAATACATTTTCACCAGTTTTTCTTTGGTTCTTACTGTCAGATGCCTGGATACAAGTCTTTACCTGTTTGCACAGCAACATAAATCGGCTTATGCAACAAAAATGAAAACAGTAAAGATGTACGAAATGAATTAAACCCCTTGCAACCACTTTGATTTTAGTTAACTAAAAGGATATTAGGGTTACTGCTTTGTGTGTATTCATATTGATAATCCAATAGCTACAGTATATGCATTGTGTATGTGATTTATTCTGGATTATTGCACTGCATTATTGGGGTGTTAACAGCTATGCAGTGAAGAATACATCAACACACATAAACACTTGATTGTATTATTTCCCTCATGTACAGAATAGCTAAAAAAGCATATGTGTATATACTATTGCCTGTACGATCTATTGCCAGTGCCATAAATATATGTGTATCTTGTGGATTACAAATGTGATGGTATCCCATTCTGTTCTTACAGGGCCTTGTGCACAAGATGCCTGCAGCAATGCAGGCTTTTATAAGGGGGGTGGTGGAGCCGCCCTCTACATGCGCTCCGCTGGGTAGCGATAATAAATGAAGTGGCTATATTTAGACACACTCTGTAGTATGGTCACGTGGCTGTCAGCAGTTTTTACTATAGAGTGTATACAGTCTCACCTCTGCCCATTGTGCTGGCTGCTCTCGATGCATCTTCAGGAAGGCATTTAGAGTTGTGTCAGTAGAAAGTAATATAAAGGACACAAAGGTCTACCAGAAAGCAAATAAATGACAAATCAGTTCAGCTTGCTGCCTCTTTTTCTTGTATGCTCCAGCTGTCAGGATGGTTTGCTGCTATTTGTATTATAGGGTAAATGAACGTGTACAATGCTTATTTATTTACGTAAGTAATACCGATCCAATCGGAAATGGGGGATGTTTTTCCAAATTTTTCTCATTACTTGACACCAATACGAACTGCCCACTTCCTCCATAACGTTGGCAGTCTGCATAGCTTATATAGCAGGAGACCAGGAGAAGCTCCCACTACATCAAAGGGCATAGAGCTGAACTTTTTAACAGTACAGCAAAGGCATGATGAAGAGGAGTGAAGCACACACAGGGACAGGTGCCTCTAACTGCACATGACCTTGGCATTAGAGCCATGGGCACTTAATAAGAATTTGCCATTTTTCATGGTATGGGTTATAAATAGTGCTGATGTTGCTTTGGTGGTCTGTTTTTTGTTTTTGGAAATGTTACAAACCGTAGATCTTGGGGGAGCTCTTTCTATATGGTACGTTTTGTAGTTTCAATTATAAAGCCTCAGAGCGGAGCCCCATTTACCCCTAACCTACTTTTTAGGGCCCATTCACACCTATGCATTTTAAAGGTACCTCATCATGTACTGTATACACAAGTTACCCAGTTGATTTAAATGTTGCTATTTCCCATCTGCGCATCATTTTCTAAGTTTTATTCATCAATGTGCATTATAGGGCCTATTGACAATGGCAGTGGATGATTGTACAAACATAGCCCTAGACACAGGCCACTGAATGCTTAATATGACACTGGCCTCCTTTCTGTCCCTTCCTATGGCCCTCACAACTCATTATGCTTTCGGATTAAAGATTATTGTGGTGAAGGAAGCCTTTCTAATGACATTAATAGTCTTGCACTTGCCTAGCAGTTAACATATGGTTAGTGTTATTTCTTCTTTTTAGTGCGGGCATGCTGTAACTGCATCATCTTTTTCTCGGTGTCTCCTTTTGCTACAACCTTGGGGTTAACCAGACATAGCCGTGCCCTATTAATCAAGTTGTCAGCTTGCAGTATTTGTATAGAAGATGCTGCAGCTGCTTTGGATGATTGTCTGGTGAAGAGCACACACTGTCATTTCCCTGTCCTTTGTGGAATCTAGTGCGGTTCTAGTAGCTTGTTTTCACATCTGCACATCCTCTGGAGAGGAACAGAATTTGTCTATTTGTTGTATGGTGGGTGACACCACATTCTTAAAGGAATGTAAGATAGCAGCTGCCCTCTGCTATCCCCCACTTTTTTTTTTAATTACATTTTTTTTTTACGGCCTCAAAATGTGAGACTGTCATCTGTTCTGTGAGTACGGTTATCACTTATTGAAGACGGTCTCATGTACTGAAATATCAGCAGTAATCTGAGCCATATGGCCTTATGCTGCCTTTGTCAGAGGGTCCCGTTTCAGCCTTATTGTGGGATCTAACTGAGAGGATAAGGCAAGGACAGTGCAGGTATAATATGGATACATGGAAGTTGGTAGGTTTTGTAATCGGAAATCTGATAAAGATGTTGTTAGTTAGATTTTTCAATGTTTTTAGAATATACCATCTCATACACTCAATATACTTTTCCATCATTAGCATTTTCATGTCGGGTCCCTGCGTAAGTGTTCTGTTTTTTGGGACCCCAACTGCTGTATTCTTCTGCAACCAGGGAAGCCCATATATGTTGTGGGACCATCTGGTCAAGTCCCATGGGTTGCCAACTTAGGCAGTATTGAAGTACAAGGGCACTAAAAGAAATGGACATATATATTTCTCCATCTCTACCTACCATGTCATATTTTTTTTCACATATATCTTAAACACATTTTAATTATGGGTTTAACTGGTATTAAGTACAATCGACAGATTTCTGAGGCAGTATAGAGAATATTATTGTTTATGTTGAAGTTACCATATAAATAGTTATAGGTTGCTTGCTATACCTTTTTGAAGTTACAAATTAGTAAACTAAACGTGAGATTGTAGTCCATCATGGGAGTGAGCTTAGAGCAGTGGCTACACACACAGGGACCATGGGGAACAAAAGTAGCCACCCTCCAGAAGGAAAGACAGTGTCGGCACCAATTCAGAGATGATTTGAGGATCTACAGTGATACACAAATCATGTACATTATTGTTACTGCGTAACAATATTTAATGCATATTTAAGATTTAAGCCCTGAGTTTAGTGTCAATATCGGCTAAGTGTACAAGGCACTATCCGTAAGCTTTTTTTTTTTACATCCCTTTACAATACTACCCATAATAGTTTAGCAACTTTCAATTGAAAGGGCATTGTTATTGCTGAAAAATTATGGTTAAAGTGTATTCTGTTAGGCAACATATCCTTTTATTCATTTTTTGCTGCTCTAAGCATTATTTCTGCACGCAGGAGATCCCAGTAACCCAAGATGTAGGACAATGCAAGGTCTGCCGTTTCAAATATAATGCCTCTTCCCCGGGGAGCTCTGCTCAACACAGATGAGCCTGCTTTTTTTCAGTTCCTTTCTACATTTGTAATAATGAGACATACCGAGTACTTTTACTGTACACATAAAGTAATTGGGGATCTCATTATTCGTATGTTATTTTACAGTTCTAATTACAGTCCCCCCCCCCCTCCGGAGTACTAAAGCCCAACTCCATCCTAAACCTTTATTCTTAGTGAATGGTGGGTGGGATCTCCCCTTACTTCTGACAGACCTTTAATTCAACATAAGTATGAAATTCCCTTACTATTACCAGCTTGCTTGGTATGTTTTCATTCTGGCCGCATCTTAAAGCCATTGAAGTTTGTCCCCTGAGCTTCAGCTCTCTGCTGTCGTCAATGCAAAAAAAGGGATTTTGTAAGCAGCAAGCGACCCATTACAATCAGCTATTCATTACACATTACCGGTACCTTCTAAAACTATTAATTCAGCAGATTGGACAGTAATTAGCGGAAGGCACATTAATCATAAGGGAAATAATATTAATGCTGAAAGGCTCACTATGGGTTTCAACATAAGTTTTTGTTATTTAACAATTGCTTTTTATTGCTAGATATTTTAAATTGTATTTTTATTCATTAAAAGCCATGGATAGGTTGAGTTTTTTTTTTATTCTACACAAATAGTAGTATTCCAATGGCTCTTCTGACAATCTTCATATGCATGGCAGGTAATGTTTTTAATATAAAGTGTTTCTTTAGAAAAATGAGTAGACCTGATTTTAAAATATATATTTAAGTATATTGAAAGCCAAAACCTTTTTAAAGCGACTCTGTCACCAAAAATACCCCCAAAAAACACCATGCAGAAGAACAGTATTAATATTTAACCTGTCTGGCTGCTTATGCCTGGGATCTTTGCTCTCTTGGAAGAGCTACTGCCACCAGCAGAATCTTCAGTTTCTAGCACTTCTGGATGTGTCTGATTTCTTCATGCCCTACTGCAGCTCTGTAGTTCCACCCGCTCGATGATACTTCACTATTGTGTTACTCAGACAGACTAGCGACATAGGGACAGGCTGGGGACAACCACACTGCTGCAATTGAGTCAATTATGTTTTCTTTGCACCCAGAAGTTTTGGATGCTGAAAATTCTGCTAGTGGTTGTAGCTCTGCAAGAGCGATAAGATCTGAAGCACATAAGATGGTTATGTGATGCTTATTATTTGAATAGGTTTGGAAAACTGGCTTAGCAGTGTGTGGAGTATGGTGGATATACTGGAACTTGGCAAGAATGGGCTGGGGACTGGAGCTTTGTCTGTGCATGTGAACATTTAGATTTCTTAAAAAGTTGTGTGAGTGCTTGCTGAATCAGCTGAAAAATCCAGCTGTCCTTGGCTAAGGTAACATAGCCAATCTGACCATTGCAGAAGCAAATCTGTATTTCCCAGTTAAGGATGGTCTCTTTTTTGAATTGGCCATTACATCCTCAGTGAAGAAGGTAGCACTTTCTAGAGAGCTCTGCTAAATATAATACATCCTGAACATAGGGTTTATTTAACAGGACATAAAACCATAGGCGGTAAACCGCTGTAGAAAAAAACTAAGAAGCTCTTAATAAGCAAAATAATCATTTAATTAGCAGAGTATCCTTTTATTTCGATGGACTATACAAGGCAGTTTATGAAACAAAAAAAGCAAATGGCAGCTGAACTTAGAAGGAGACATCAAGGCGCTAGTTGTGTTTGTTGCACAGCCTTTGTAGGGAACACAAAGAACAGTCTTTCTAAAGAAGCACAATAATAAAGATTTGGTTGAAGAGTCTCTAGCTACCAATGTCAGACTTCTACTTTTGACCTATCATTATCTATTTTTTTGAACAGACACACTCCAGCTAAATTGCCCACTTATTTTTGTGTCTATTAAACTGAATTGACAGTGTGCGGACCTTTTAAAACAGCAGCCAGCACTTTGAGAGAAGCCCTTTTCATTATTCTCTGCCAGATTTTAAGTTGCGCCCATTCCTTTGAATGGTTGGGATTGACAATTCAAATTTTTTTTTAATTTTGTCTCAAAAGACTTATCTTGGGGAGGAAATGCATCTGAGGAAAAAAAAAATTCTGTTTGATGTGTGACATGATATTCAAACAATGTGGTCTTTGAATATAATAGAGACCATTCTGCTGACAGTTTTAGGAAGGGAAGATTGTTACAGTGCACACAAAACTAATATTTCCAGCTTCTGTATGTTATGGAGATTCTAGAGTTCAGGAACTCTGGATTTCAACTTCCGGGCTCATTCATTTGTTGTGGCTGTTTTTAGGAAATCTAACACTCCACATTGTTTTTTTGCACTTATTTGAAGTTGGAGTATTGCAGGAATGCAGGAATTATGAGACTTAAAGCCGAACTCCAGGAAAATACACGCAAATGCCCACTTAAAGTCTACCTGTGTCCAGACTATGGACATTAAACTATTTACATATTCTTAATAAACGTGCTTTAAAACAAGCCGTCACTCACCTTTCTAGCTGCTTTAAATGTGAAGTTATTCATTTTCAAATATCAGCAATCATAATAAAGACTCAGGTTTTAGCTGTCTGTTTTACATTAGAGGGCTGGCAGGCTACCAAGATCTGTTTTCATAGATAAAAAGTTTAAATTTTGATGCTTGTTTTCTGAACTTTAAAAAGTGATTTTGTTCACAATGCTTATAGATACAAAGGTGAATGAGGACTTGTTTTTAAGTGACCTTACAGCTTGTTCTAAATCTATAAATAGCGTGCATGATTTGGGTACAGCTTCACTTTAAGACCAAAAGATCAGGTTTGCACTTGGCCTTAAAGACAAAATTGCAATAACTGAATTGGGGAACAACAGAATCCGTGAGAAAAACTGGATATTTCCAGATTCACCCACTAATCTCTGCCCATTAAAATATATATGAAGGTATAGTGAATTATTAAACGCTTAAGCCATTCTCGATCCATAACCAACATGATCTGTGTTCTAATGGTTAGATTTATCTTGATGAACTACCATATAAATTAAAATGTCACTTACTGATCTTTTAGTATTTGCTGCTGCACTTGTTCGATTGCCTTACAAAAGCAGATTTTTTTTTATGTGGTTTAGGGGTCTGATGACATGTTGTGGACTTCTTCATCCAAGGCTAGAATCAAGGCTAGCTTCAGGGGCTCCCTGAGCCCCTGAAGAGACTCTTGATGGAATCCAAAGTGACTTGCTATCACATCTAGAAGATGCCAGTATTCCATGCTCTGTGCTTCCATTGCCGCATTTTAGTTTCAAGCAGTTTCTCCTGAAATGTTTTGTGGCATGCAATTCATAATGTAATTTTTATCTAATAACTTTTTCCTCTGAGACTAATGTAAAAATCTAATTTCTGTAGCTGATAGAGCAGGTAATTTATGTGAGTAGAGATATAGGGATGGATGGATGTTATTAAACGCCGTGTCAGCCAAAATGACAGCCCTTAAGAACCAAGAGTAAACAGGACATTAAAAGGTCAGTTTTCATTCACATATGACTAACATTTTAGTACTATGGCCAAGGACACATTTTATTATGATTTCAAGGGAAGAAATACTGTAAAAGTTTGGGAGGTAATAACCTAAATATAGTGCTTTTTTATTTTGATTTATATGTGCAAAAACATTAATTTTGTAAGCTTTTGTCATCCTCTTGTTTAACTGTTTGATGAATTGTGTTGCGGTATGGTCAAATTGTAAAACACTCTGGAATGTATTAGTGCTGTCGAATAGGCGCATTAATAAAATATGCAAAGCATTGCATTATTAAGCAGAAAATGATACTTCTGTATATGTAGTGCACTGCATTTGTACTGTTTGAAACTGAACTCTGAGATTAGCAAATATTGACTAAATACAAGAGTCATGTGTCTTCTTACTTGAGTCTTGGTGTGCTTTGATTATTTCTTCCAGATCTATGCAGTAATCCAGTTGGAAACTTTGCCTCTGTGCGGAAACTTCTTGTAATAAAGACTGGTCACTGCAGCTTTCTTTTCTTGTGCAGGGTGGCTGGTCTTGTATCCGCCCCCTCCTGTAGTTTCCTGTGGACAGCCTATAGTGGGTGTGGCCTGCTGAGTCCCTCCCACAGCTCCCTTTACTTCACAGTCTATGTAACGCCCAGCTATGATGTCATCGCTGGTTTTACCTGATAATACCTGTGTTGGCAAAGTCATATGGGTGACACAAAATGTGACTTTGTGGCTATTCAGGAATACATTTAAATGAAAGTTCCTGCACCCAGGTGTTCAGTTTTAACTCATAGTAGTTAGTCACATTCAATCGGATTCGCACCTATCCAAATAGCTATCCACAAATAATTGGCAGGAACATACCCCAGTGTGCAAAGCCACATGGGTAACTCAGCCACCTTAATCCAATCAAGAAGATGTTAGTTGTCCAAAACAATGTAGTAGGTGTTAGGGCCCATTCACACCACACCCAGGCCATCTCCAGACAGGACCAGACTGTTTCCAAACCCAACATGCATCCTAATGTATCCCTATGCTATTTCTGGCCTCTGTTCACACCAGCACAGTCCGTACCAGACCAGAAAAACACTGCATGTCTCATTTTGTCTGGTCTGGAACTGCGGGCAAGTTCACACCATTTTCCGGACCAGATCTGGATCAGATCTGGTCTGGAAAATGGTGTGAACCTGCCCTACAAGTTTGTGAAACAACCCAGTTCTAATTGCCACACCCAATCACCGTGGTGCCATGCATTCTGGGCAGATGTGAGTTGTTTGACTCACAGCTGATATAAATCAGTAATGCCAAACTGGGAGAAGAGTTTATAGTGTGATCAGAAATTGTGCATGCCCTGGCAGAAAATAGGGTTGGCTAAATTGTGTGAGAGACGAGGCTTAAAATCAGTACCATATCACATTTGCATATAAAGAACGGAAAAAGGAGAGTTATATCCAGTGTGTATAACAAAAGATATAGTACTGTACAATGTACATGTATAAATATTGTCAACATTTTAGAAACCATAACCAAACTGCACTTGTACTGTATTTTACACATATGAGCATATCAGGACTGTTGCAAAATACAAGACACCTAACAGCTATGCAGGGAAGAGGGCAGAGTTCAGTCTTTGGTAAATGAGAACAATCAAGGGACATTTGTAAATCATGCAGAATAAGAGGGGTACAAAGCAGGGTGACTTCCTGGATTTTAGGGTTAGTTGACATGGCTGGTAAATTGTTGTAAAAGTGCTCTTGTATGGATGTTAAAATGACATTATCTGTGGGTGACAGATGGCTTTGAGTGCCTGCACCCCAGTTAGGCAGTATTATTTAGGTTTAATACTGCTTAACTGGTTTTATCACACTGCGTATAAACTTCTTTAATGACCCTCAGATTTCATAGACAAATTAAATAACCATCAAAACAATAGTGTTTTTTTTTTTTTTTGTACCTCTGGTTTGTAGTTCATAACCTCTTGATTGCCTTCAACTGGGTTTGTAGCAGCTATATGCTCAACTTCATACATTTATTCTGGAAACATTATCTTTAGACCTGCAGAAATCTTCCACTAATTTTTCTTTTATGGCAGAAACATTTCACTTTTAGATTACTGTAAACAGTGCTGTTGTGGTATTACACCAAACTGTGCAGTCTTGAAGGGATTCTACCTGCCTGCCTCCATGCCTGTTAAGGGTCAGTGCCTCCAAGCTGGCTTCAAACCCGTGCAGGAGTTGAATGATTTTCTAGTTTAATGAAGAAACACAGTAGATTATTACAGGCTGCTAGTGAAATACTTTCATCAGCCAGTTTCTCCCAGTTGCAGTTGGTTTATGTAACAGGAGAATAGTCGAGTTTAACGAGAAATAACTAGAACTGACAGTCTGGGCTACAGAGGTTAATTCAAGGATACAGGTCTATTTTACTGTGAAGTATGTCAAGGTTACAAGTGGGGCTTGGATTGTGTTATAGTGCATATCTTCTTTTAATGACTCTTTTTATATTTTCAAAGATAGAACTGCATTATCAAGTTTAGTGGGTTGTGTTCTATACTGGTCATATAAAACCTAAAATATATCCTGAAGGAGATGTTGAGTATATTTATATGGAAAGGAATATCTCATTGAATGAGTAGTAAAAGCCAGAACTGAGACCTCCAAGCCTTGACTCGATCCACTGTAGGTGCCACTTGATTCTGCACAGTTGTACCCTTATTAATGAGTTGTATTGCCCTTTGAAGATGTTTGTCTTTCTCCCTTTAAAATCAGCTTCTGGAAGCTGTGCCCAAAAAAGCAGTCGGAGGACAAAGGACTAGTCACCAGTACTGCCTGTGGTCTCCCCGAAGCTGACCGACTTACAATGGCTTGTTCTACACTGTGTGTCTGTGTAAAAGCTGCCACCTTAATAGATTAACAGGGCTTTGCTTGTTAATATCAGAGCCTCCAGTAGGAAGAACAGTGATCAGAACAATAGTGACATCACTAGATTTTCTAAGTCTAGCAATTAGAGGCTGCAGTACCTTAGCTGTCACACTGCAGATATACAACTAAGACGCTTTAGGGTCAGGAGACAAAAGGTGGTAGGTTTTTCCGGGTAATGCTTAGGAACAATTAGCATTATACCATAGCATTAACATTATAACACCATCACTATACCATAGCAAATGTTCATTTTTTAATCTCTGATCCTATTTATCAATTGAAAGACTCGTATAACCAAGGCCAACCGTATAATGAGGCAGCCTCATTGTGAGCCTCATCTCTTTGGCTCACATGTGGAGGGGGGCGGCAGTGTGCCACCTCCTTTTCAGCCAGAGTGTCCCAGAAGAGCTCTTCGCAACATGGGATGCGCTGGCTCTTGTCCCGCCCAGCTTCTGACAGCCGGTAAAATTAAGCTGGGTAGGACACCAGCCGGAGCCAGAGGTAACGTGCACAACTCGCCTGGCCAAGTCCCCCCCCCGTTAACATCTACCACCCTCCCAACTCCCATCCAGCATCCCCCTCCCACCCTCAGGCAGCTGCCGGCTGTAAGAATACAATAGTATATTTATATGGAAAGGAATATGTAGTAGGCAGGGGATTTTCCTTCATCCATGCCGTTTAGCATGGATGTTGGAATCAAGTGATTTCACTCATTTCACTCACAGGGCTGTACGGAAAAAATCTTAAAGGTGTATGGCTGGCTTTAGAGTTGTAAACCTGCCTCTACACTGGTGATTAAAGGTCTACTGAGAAATGTAATTGCTTATTCACAGTAACCTCATTTGTAATTGTCCAAAATCTGCTAATGAGATGATGAACAACAAGTAGTTAAATCTGAAAGTTATTTTCCATACCCATGTAGATGTAGGCAGAAGACTGTGGGTGATTCGGTTTATGGATAACCCTAAGGTGCCAATTATCATGTGAAGTACCACTAAGGATAATCTGCTAGTGTGCTGCTCCCCCTACAGGCCACCCTTGGAGAATTTACAATTCTGCTTTCTATAGGTGAGGGTTAATGGATTGCATGTTAAGTTATATGCAAGCTCTGTTTGAAAAAGAAGTGTGCACAAAGGTAGGGGAAGTTCTTCATGCTATACAGTATATTAAATATAAGCAGTTCTTTTTAAAAGCAGAAATGTATCGGGTTAATTAGGGTTAATTCAGACGGGTGTATGAACCAACACAGGATCTTGCATGGCAGTAAGATCCTGTATTTAAAAGTTGTCCATGCTCTGTGCACATGTAATGTATGTGCTACATTTACTTTAGCCGCCAACTTGTCGATATCAAAAATATGTAGCCAGAGCCACCTTTGATACTGATTACACAATGTTGATGTTGACATGTGGGCCCTGAATGAGACATTCATGCAGTGGTGGCACCTATAGAGAATTACCTGGGCCCTTTAGTTATTCAGAGTCGGCCGAGGTCATTCTGTGCTTGCGCTGCTACCGCCACATGCATGGCTCATTCAGGGCCCCCATGTCAACATCAGTAGTGTGTAATAACTGGTGCAAGGGTCCATTTACGCAGTGTAGCGCTATGTATGTAAATGTTGCTCAAACATTGCATGTGCACAGTGTATGGACAACTTTAAAATGCAGATTCTTGCTGCATTGTCGATATGTTGGCTCTGAGCAGCAGCAGTGGCCAATAGGATACATTAATACCACCTGCTGTCCGCATGCAAACGTAAAAGCACAAATGTTTACATGCATACAGTATTAACCACTTCGGGAGGGTTTATGTAAATACACGTCCTCCTCTGAAACGGTTATACCAAGAAGATGGCTGCAGCTGTGGCTGTACAGGTACAAGCAATCCAGCAGCTGTACAGTCGCCTGATCGTGTGTACCGAGCAGTGAAGTGTGCCCACCCTCCAGCGCCGGCTACGCTTTCCACCTGTGCAGGCCTGGGACTGGCACGGTGGGCCTCCCCGAATCTATCTGAGGGAAATCGGCAAGCTTCTAGCCGCTGATCTCATCTCTGATCACCGGACTCTGAAGTGATGTGTATAACATCACTTCCGGTGTCACTGTTTACATTCTCTGGCTCCTAGAGCCAGGAGAAGAAGCTTCTTTGGGGTCCCTAGGTGACATTAGGTGTCTGAAAGGTTCACGGGCACAAGCAATTTTAGGGCTTGACATGTTTGGTATCCATTTACCCGACGTGACCCCATCTTTTATATTTTACCAAAAAAGTGGGTATTAAATTCTGTTTCTGTGCGCTAAATTTCATTTTAGTGTATTTTATCCTGAAAATACTTGTTTGCTAAACATTTACTCAAATACCGTGCATCATACAAACTTGCAACTAGCATTTTCTCATTCTATAGGACCTCTGCTTTCAGAAAATATACAATTGTTTGAGGGTTTTAAGCTGTTTTCTGGCCAAAGATTCAGATTTTAGAATGTGTGTGGAAATAGTAAGAAATTGCTTTGGACAACAAGTAGTTAATAATTCTGAAATGTATGGCCGGAGACACTGCTGTGTCCTATTTATATTTTTACGCTTCTAATCTCGGCACAACATTACACTACCATGTGCAGTTGTCTGAATGGACCTATAGATTTGTTTACTGCATTTGTATACTAGACGTTGTGTGCATCTGTACACTGTGTTTTTCACACCTGGGTGAATGAGCCCTTAGGTATAGTCTCAGTACCAGGAAGTTTAAGAAATACAGATACTTAATTGATCTCCATTACTATGACCGCTATGACTGTAATGTTTCTGCTTTAAAGGTATGTAGAATGGCTCTGTTACAAAAGCACAGTTGCAGTTTTGTAACGCTTCCCATACATGTGTGCCCCAGGGAATGGGAGGGGAAGACAGCTGCTCATGTCACATTGTACATCCCTGCACTCCCTGAGAAAGTAGAAAAGACTGTTACACAATGTACAGCACACTCACCCAGATCAGGAAAAGTAAGATGCTGAAAGAAATGGATCTGGAAAGACTTGTTTAAAAATACAGAATTTGAATTTTCTTTTACCCAATAGTTTTTTTTCCTCTTGGGAAGTCTGATTTAACCGGAAAACATTTTAGTGCCAGTCTGCCATTCTGCAAGCTCTTCCAGAAGACATGGTCGGGAAATGGCCTTTGTTAATTTGGAAGTGGATATGTACAGTATGTTGGCATTCTACCATGGAAATTGCGATCTAGAATGACAGTATGCATCTCCTAAATGTCCCACCAGACTTGTGACAACTGTTCCATTCGACCGAAGTGATGGTAACTCTTTGACAGCAACACATATAAATATACTTTTCGTAGGTCAAGTAAGGAAAGGTTACAACCACCTAATCAGCTTTTTATTGCTGCTAGGGTCCATTTTGCAGATTGTCCCTCATCTTTTTGGTAAAATCTCTCCAATGGAGTCCCAAATGGCAGTAGAAATCTTACAGGGTTCTAACCCTTTCTCTGACCCTACCCAAAACTAAAAACTTTGCCAGGGGTAGCGTTCGCACTCTATTTGTGAGGCCAATGCCTGGATGCTCATCCACAAAAAAATATCCACACAAATACAAAATATGTATAGTGGAAATCACGGGTCTTGCAGCGGAGATAAGGTAAAGCATCAGCATTTTATTGTCAACAGTTCCACCAAGCTCTGTCTTTATCAAGACTTAAAACTGCATCGGGAGCTGCTCAAGGCAAGAACATGAGAGCTTGCTTAAACACTAAGAAAAGCATATTTAAAATGTACAGGCAAGAGGCTAAGAAATGAATACAGTTTAACTGTTATATTTTTCCAAAATGACCATTACAGTTGACATTGTCATAAGCAGTATGGCATGCAGAGCAGCTTAAAGTTCTTATAGGATATGAATGGGGATTCTATAATATTTATAGATGGGTTTTATCAAATTTTCTGCTTATATGTACAGACATGCATAGATGTACAGAACCAATTCATGTGTGAAAATGTTTTTGAGGATTTGAGCTTAAGAGGATATTGATGTTGTCCTTAGTCACTGACAGTTGTCTGTTCAAGGGCAGATGAGATATTTACTTTTTGCCATAGCAAGAGTCAAACCTGTATCAGGCTGCCAGCCATTTAGACTTTGAAGAACTTAAATTATCATGCCATTGCTGGGTAAAAACCATACATATATAAGCTGTACAGAATATTTTTTATCTGCATCACCTAACATTAAAAAACAAACAAATAATGCCAATGGTTAGAAAAAAAAGCCACAGACACAGCTCCTCTGCAACACATTTACTACTTATTCCAGGAATAAGAAATGGAGTATGGGGCTTGCCAACTTTCCTGTCATACTGATAAGAAAATGCCTACCCTTCAATGGGAGTTGGCAAATAGTATAAGACTTACAATACTTAAACTCTTTCTGTGGAAGCTAATCTGGATAAAATAATAGAGACTGTCTGTCTGGTTATAAGGAAGGCAAGAGATTTGTAGCCACTAGCAACAGTTACCAACTTGGCATGAGAGCTTACAGTCTTTACCAGATATGCAAGAGTACAATGCATAGATTCTCAGGTGCCACTTGCTTCTCAGATGAAAATATTTGGGCTTCCCAAAATTGATTAGGAGACAGAAGAAGATTATCCAATATCAAAAGCTCTCAAGCCAGTCTACCCATATACATGTCTTCATGTTCAAGAGAAACTGTAGACCACAGTCCACATGACATGTTTTTCCTGTGTTTGCATGGGTGTCCTGGGCACTCCATATTCTTCCCACACTCCAATTAAAAACTGATCAGTGAAAGGGGAACCCCCCCCCCCCCCCAAAAAAAAAAAAAACCTGTAGATTATGTACCTGTGTGACTAGGGTAGCATCATTACATCCTACATTTAGGAATTTAAGACTGATGCAAATGCTTCAGTGCCTTCTGTACACTGCTGGGATTGAACACATGGCCTTAATGACCAAGATCACCAAAGTTTTTAGACTTGTTATAAACTCAAGTGCTGATTAAAAAAAAAAAAAGGTCATTTTTTTGAACATTCATAAAAAGCATATGACAGGTGTAGTTACCTAATACATGTGTGTTCATTTCAAGGGACCGGATTCATAGAATTGTTCCCATATATTTGCAAAGTAACAGAGCCAAAAAGTTAACCTGGGCCAAAAGGTATAAAAAGTATGTAAATCATAGATGAGTATTTGGTCTTCTTACATGTCGTTGCTTAATAGAAATGTTTGTTCAAGAGACCTTTTTGCACCTGTTTTCCTGCGCTCTGTGGGAGAAGGGCTTACCACTTCCTTCTGAACATTAAATATTTATACATGGGAGAGCTCTTTCCCCTAGAGAAGGCCGTCTTCTCGGTTTATAATTATAATTCAATGGTTGGTGGCATTCAGACAAAAGAGCCAGCAATTCCTATTCACTGTGACATTTTATCCAATGCCGTAGCAGGAGGTCCCCCTGCATTTAGTCAGTGTTTGCATTTGACATTAAAAAGCTGGCAAATGCCACTCTTTATTGCTGTGTTTCCAGATTTATATAAACTCAGAAGTGTATAAAGTGTTAACCAGACAAGTAAAACTGCATGGAATTTACCAGAAACCAATATACCGTAACTAAATTCATTAGTTACACAAATATTTCTGTCTTGTGAACTAAATGCTCTGGGATGCAATTTATGCATTTTATTACAACCAGTAAAAGTAAGATAACATGGCTACATCTACATGCACTTCGCCAAGAGTTTGTTACATATGTATATACTCTTTCAAACTTGGTGACTGTGCTTACCTTACCGTAATCTGGCTAAAACAAAATATACTTTTGGGTTAGAGTTCTATTTTAATATCAAAGCCAAACTCCAGGCAATTACCTTAATACACAAAAATAGATTTATCTGACAGCATAGCCTGGTTTGGGACCTAACTTTTTTCTACTCCAGTTAAGCAGTACCAGCCTACCTCCAGCTGAGTTTAGAAAGTGATGGACAAGCAGCACACTGATGAGATCATTACTTTTACTCTTCTGACGTTCGCTTTTTCAAACTGTTGACTGACCACAGTGTACAAAACAGTGTAGCTTTTGGCGCAGGATGCTGGCCTACCTTCATTCTGTACTGCTGTGCAGAGGATTGCAGAAAGCTAACATCAGGACAGATGTATTGCTTAATATAGTATTATCTAAAGATGCATAGTGATTTTTTTAGTAAAACTGAACTCAAAAAGTGAAGATTTGCTATGTTATAGGTAGGGATGCGGTGCCGATTCTGAGTATTTGGGTGAGTATTCGTACTCGCCCAAATACTCCCAATACTTATCCCGATACTGGAAATTCAGGTATCAGGAAGCCAGGCAGCGTGTAATGACTCGTCACTCGGCTTCCGAATTGGTCGGGAAGCTGGCCAATCAGGAAGCCAGGTGGCAAGTCATTATCTGCCCTGAGGGAGCATGGAGCCGGCTTATCAGGAAGCCGGCTGCCCGGCTTCCTTAATGGGACTTCCGATATTGGTATTCGGTATCGGCAAGTACAGAGAAAAAAGTTGAAATAACCAATCATAGAAACCCCACTCAATGGCAGTTATCTAGTTAGGACCTGCCCTTCCCAAGACTTTATTCAAACTTGTATTATATGTGCCCTCTCTTGGAAAATGCGTATTTTTAGCATACTATTTTTTCCCATTGAAAGCTAAGATAAGTATTGTTTAAACACATGTTTTTTTACTACTGATAGTCTGTTGTGGTAATGCTGACTTAAGTGCATAGTAACTGTTGCACACTGCCTCTCCCAGTGCATAGTCCAACCTGACTATAAAATTCTCAGGAAAAGCAGATTTCCAAGCACAGCAGGGCAACAAACATTACCTTATCAATTTTGATACAAGTAGAATTACACTGAACAGTGCCATTGGTTTAAGGTAGTACTATAAAGTATTTCAAACAAAAGACTTTGGCTTGACTCCATTGACATTTAAGTGTTCTGTTAATTGCTGTTGGAGTATCACCCCTGGGTCACAAAAATATCACAAAATAAATCTGTATTTGAAAAAGAAAAATACTGTGCCAGCATGTCCTAGACGTTTCATTAACCTCACTGCGATCAAGGTTCACAGTTGTGCTATTTTTACACTAGCAGACAGAATGTTACTATGTTGTGCCGCAGTGTTAAAGATCATTATGGTGTTCTGTTCTTGATTTGTCTTTACCAGGCAAACAGGTGGCATTCTGAAGTGGAGAAGCACCTAAAGGTTAACATGGCAAGAAATGTTACAGTCAGAGGGTTATTCACTCAGCTGCCGAAGGCAGCCGAGTAATTTAACCAAACCGAAGTGAAGGGAGCAGAGCGCTGTTCGACTATTCACTTCTGGCTTGTACGGATGATTTCAGCCATACATTGGCTGCAATCATCCGTACATCGGCTCTGTGCGGCTACCTACGGTCTGCCGAACATGTTCGGCTGAGCCGAAGTGCAGAAGGACTTCAACTCAGCGGATCCAACATGTGGATCGGCTGAGCCAAAGCTCCGGCAACTCACTCACTGCTGTTCGCCCCTATTCTTATAGAGGCGGAACGGCAGTGAGTGAATAGCTGAATGCCGCCAAGTGGCATTCGGCTCGGCTATTCTGCTCAAAATAGAAAATCAGTAAAAATAGTTGGAAAAAAAAAAGGTTGAAAAAAATGTAAAACATGTAAATAAATAGTAAAATTAAAAAAAGAAAAATAATAATAAAAAAGGAAACAATTGGGCTGAGCTAGCAGTGACAGCTAGCTCTGCCCACCTTCTTCCTATTGGCCGGGACCTGCTAGAGTCTTATCTAGCAGGTCCCGGCCAATAAGTAACTGGGCAGAGCCGGCTGTGACGTCATGGCCCGCTCCGCCCAGTTGTTATTGTTTAATGACAGTTCAGCATCCCCGGGTCATTTGGGGACGCTGATCTGTCATTACAACTGGGCCTAGCCAGCCATGAAGGGGACACAGAGCAGGGACCA
The DNA here is from genome assembly GCF_000935625.1 of Nanorana parkeri. Lineage (NCBI taxonomy): Eukaryota > Metazoa > Chordata > Amphibia > Anura > Dicroglossidae > Nanorana > Nanorana parkeri. The sequence goes on from NW_017306375.1 coordinate 1,471,057, forward strand.
GCGAGGACTTCAGCGAGGCGAAATTTCTGTGCATCCCTAATGATGACTGCTCACGTTCTTATGTCAGTATATGGAATGTTTAGGTATATCTTTTGTTAATTCAAACACTATTTGTATCTGCTGCTGTGTGTAGTCAATAGGTCCACTTTTATAAAAATAGCAGTTTTAAAAAAAAGTAACTGTACATTATACGCCTGCATTGGCTCAAATGATTACCAGTAATGACTCTAGCTCTATGTATTTGAAAAAATATTGTCATAATGCTTTGTAGACTCTCTGTTAATGCTGATGTGTTAGAATTCCAGAGAACAGAGAGTTTTGTTGTTTGCACCCTGTAGGGCTGCAGATCATTTAAATGTATTGTGGCCATGCCAGACCTGAAGGGATGCAGCCTGTGCCTCTAGGTGGGCTAATGACAATCTGCAAAAAGATTTTGTATATACAGCACTACAGCAAATAGATCACCAGAATGTTGTTGCCATCCCTCATCCTTCTAATGAGAGTTCTCGCTGGGTAATGTGGGCATTTTGTAAGCCTTAAAACCAAGCAGATGGTTTGTAGGCTGCATTAACAAGGCTTTTAGAGAGAGCCGCACACAGGACTTTACACAGCTATTTATCATACTGATATTGATGATTCCACTTCCAACCCCCACTGCCATATTTTAAAGTCATACCGTTTTTTCAAAGAATTACAGACTGCAAAGTAGTAGGGAATTACTACGAGGCATATGTGGGCTAGTCGTAATTACATTGACTGGTAAGCTGATTTAAATCAGACACTTTTGACCTATATTTAGAGGTCCCGCAGTGTTGGTTGTGTTTTGTCACTTGGGTGCTGGCCACTTATAATACAAATTAAATCTTGAGTCAGGATGCCTGTAAACTTGAGATCCATGAACCTTTTTTCTAGGGCTGCAACAACTAATCGACATCATTGATTATAATCGATTTATTGAAAAAGTTGTCAACTTTTTCAATCATCGATTAATCGGCTTCTGATTGGAAGGCTCCACACACGCTGCGCACCGCACCTCTTCCCCACCTCACGTTCGCCGCTGCCAGACCCGCCCGCATCCACGCTCCACACGCCGCATCTCCTCCCCGCCTCATGTTCACCCCCCGCCCACATCCACGATCGGCACAGGGACGTGGGGAGAAGTAGTAAGGAGGAGCAGGTGTGGGGGGATGACAGCCGCCAATAGACTGGTAAGCCTGCACTTTCCCACACATGGTGCTCTACAATGTATTGCTGGGATTTGTATTCCTCTATAGCTGATAGTACATTGTGCTGTATATTATACATAGAAATACAAATCCCAGCAATACATTATACACTGTATGTATAGTGTACTATTGCTGGGATTTGTTGTACTTCTCTATAGCTGGTGGTATTCTGCATTGCGCTGTATAGAGGACTACAAATCCCTGCAATAATGCATTATACAGCGCAATGCAGAATACCACCAGCTATAATGTACTATTGCTGGGATTTGTTGTATGCCTCTATAGCTGGAGGTATTCTGCATTGTGCTGTATAATGTATTGCTGGGTTTTGTAGTCCTCTATAGCCGGTGCCATTCTGTATTCATTGCTGTATAATTTTACACTTTTTATTTCACTATATTGCACACCGCACTTTTGTTTTCTTTTTTACTGCTACCGCTCCAAGCTTGCTCCTGTGATGGACTACACTCAATGCAAACTAGTAGTCCATCACTGGAGCCATTTTTTAAATGTATTTTATTCTTTTTATCCGATTAAACGATTAATTGAACTTAATAATCGGCTAACTAATCGATTTTGAAAATAATCGTTAGCTGCAGCTCTACTTTTTTCAGATGCCTGTTGTCACATTGCTAAAAATATACAGTTTAATTGAAGAGGAACTTTACCCTTATTTTCAAAATAACAACTAAGGCACCTTCTAGAAATGGTTAGTAATGGCACTCATATAGACACTTCTAGATAATTGCAGGCTTTTTTATTTTTTGCAAACCTTATTTTTATTTTCTTCCTCAGTCTTCTTTCAGTGGCCATTTTAACTAAGGCCAGGCTACTAGATCTCCCTTTACGTCCTGGAACTCTGGCACATGTGACTAGGACATGTGACCATTCATATCATCTCCGGGGAGGAAAATGCCTCTTGTGAGATTACACATGAGATTTCCCTGCAATTCTCTGCTTATGTAACCTTCCCAGGATGCAATGCTTGGGGACATTACATCATTTGTGCCAAAGTGGACCAGGAAGTTGAAAAAATAAATTGTAAGTTAAATAAAAACATGTTTGTTTAGCTATTCAATGGCAGAAGATCTCATATCAGCATGCAGAGCTGTATGCTGATTTGATTTGTAGTCGAAGGGGATAACGGTCCACTTTAAGTTTAGCTGACAGCTATCTGTTCAAACAGCATGGTGGCTTCGTGTTTAGCACTTGTTCTTTGGTTCAGATCCTGGCCTGGACATGATCTGCATTGAGTTTGCATGTTTTGCCTGGGTTTTCTTCAGGTACTCCAATCCTGCCACATGCCAAGGACATGCTTGGGCAGAAACTGATATGACTGTACAGTAAATGTGCTCCGCAAATTGACAATGCTATATAAAAGCCTGTAATAAATTGATACAGGCAGCTTTTAGCGCAGGTCTGGCTGGGTGGCAGTTTCTTTGCTGCTCTTCTGATGTAATGGTACACTTTAGGGATGCACCGATACTAGTATCAGTATTGGTGCCGATACCGAGTTTTTGGGCGAGTACTCACACTCGCCTAAATGCTCCGATACCTTCCCCCAATTCTGGAACTTTCAGTCAGAGGAAGATTTCCTCTGACCGGCAGTGCTGTAGGGGAACATGGAGCTGGCTTCCCGGGCAATCGGGAAGCCGGGTGGCGACTAATGACCAGCCTCCCCACTTGCTGATTGGCCGAAGAACCGGTTTCTTGCTGATTGGCCGGGAAGCCAGCTTTCCAGCCTATTATCATGGAGCGGGCTTCCTAGCCAAATCAGCCAGCTCCATGCTGATTGGCTGGGTTTCCTGGCCAATCACAATCAAACCGGCCAGACAACTAGGAGCCAGCTTCCGGGCAATCAGGAAGCCGGGAGGCATGTCATTACATGCTGTCCGGCTTCCTGATTGCCTGGGAAGCCGGCTCCATGCCGGCGGTAGCACAGGTATTGGCGAGTACCGAAAGCAAAGTATCAGTACTCGATACCAAGAAACCGGTATCGGTGCATCCCTGGTACACTTCAGGCTGGATTCACACTTTTGTAGTGCCTTAACTTGCATTATACCGTGCATTAATGTGCGTTGTGTTTAAATGCATTCGCTGCCTAATGCATCAGAGAGGGTACATGCACTGTTTTTTGTAATGCAACTCCTTGTGCATTGTGGTTTGCTGCAAAGTATGTGTCAGAGGCCCGATGGTTTAGTGTGTTTGAAATGCATGGCACAGCAAAGGGCTGTGCCATGCAACGTGTGTTGCAATAATGTCCATGTTACCGCAATGCACCAAAGGAATTAGTTTAAGTGGGCCCTTAAAAAACCCTAAATCTGGTCTGAAGAAACAGTGCTCACTATCTCTCAGAGATTATTACTGCCCAGCAAAAGCATTGTGGCAAGAGGCTGTAGTCCCACCCTGAAACACTGACAAAAGCTTTCTAATTTTCTGGATTATGAATAGTGTAGATCTTTTTTTTCTTTAGCTCAGTTGCAGTTATTCTGGGATATCGCTATCACTTAACCTTTTGAATGTTCAAGCTCCCTGGAGTTACTCTTTAAAGGAAGCTTTCACTGAGAGAAATAGGCTACTACTTCTAACTGTGTGAAAATACAAATTTCTCTGCCACCTCTGGTTTATATACTTTTAGAGCCATTGACCAGAATAGGCAGACAAGTAAGATCAAAGTCAGAGAAAAGTCTAAAACACCTGCATTCTGCCCTACGTGCGACAAACACGGATTCACACGCATTTTACGTGCTGCGTTTGGGGTGCCATTGTTATGTAATGGCACTGCAAGCGCTTCATGCAATTTCCTGCATTGCGTGAGCGTGTGTCAATGTGCACACTTTGGTGCAAGTTCACACGTGCATCAGAATGTGAATCTGGCCTACAGGTAGCTTGCACACCAAATGTCTTATTAAATAGAAAGGACAAGTCTGTTATTGTTATTTGAATTTCTCACTTGGTTCACCTTTCTCTTGCTTAACATTTAACTTGAAACAGAAGTCGGTTTGCCCAAAAGAATTCAGTCTGTGAACTCCTGTGGTTTTTTGTTTTTTTTAACTACATTTAATATAAAAGCACCGCAGTTTACGTATTGGTAATTATAATTAACTTTTGGCTTAAGGAACAGTTAAAAATTGCTGGTAGCGTATAGTCTTAAAGTGACATTAAACCCTCAGATTTTTTAACATAAAACAATACTGTAATGTGTGCCTTACTGTAATCCATGGTTGTTTCCCTTCTCTTTGCTGCTCTTCCTTTTAAATTTGTATCTGTTCTCATGCTGGGCAGAACTTCTGTTTTGCAGCAGACTGCCTTGTCTCTGGAATGGATACATGGTGTCTGTGTGCAGGTTCACAACCTGAGCCAGCACTACAGGAAGAGGCAGTCAGCTGCAAAGGGAAGTTCTCCCCCAGCATGAGAAGACATGAGGATTTAAAAGGAAGAGCAGCAAAGAGAAGGGAAACTACCATGGATTACAGTAAGGCACACATTACAGTATTGGTTTATGTTCAAAAATCTGAGGGTTTAATGTCACTTTAAATGTGTCATAGGTGAATAGCATGCTTGCTCAAACTTCATTGACTTTAACTATACCCTAATAGTGATGGGCAGTGTCTGTCACAGAAGTGTCACAAAGGTTTTAAAGAAAACTCTTATGTTCCTGGAATGTAAGTCAGTGTTAATTTAGAAAATTATATTTGTATTGCAGTGCAAATACAGCTTCGGCTGTTGATTTATAGTGTAGAACCAGCCCATTGATTAGGTGTTGAAATAAGGAGTGGCATTTTCATTGGAATTTATTTCACAACAATAAAATATTGCGTTGTATGACATTGATAAGTGCTCTCAGGACAGTCTGTTTGAATATTATAAAACATAGGAGATGACACATACTGAGGGCAATTCAATAAAGCATTTGCAACACTTTTTTTGGCAGTATGCTCCCTTCAAAATGTCCTGCACTTAATTCATGAAAGCCTTGTCACCATTTAGTCAAGGGCCCATTCACAAATACTGCGGTGACCTGCATTGTACTTTACCGGATTAACGCAAATTTAGAAGAAAATAAATATAAACAGTGACAGCTGTGGCAATGTGCCTAAGCTGCCATAGCGCATTAGCCGACTGTTTTAGCGGATGAGGTAGTGTGAACGGGCTCTAAGATTTCTGAGATGTTCAACAGATTCAGGTAAGTTATTTTTTTGTGCCACTTTCACAATGTGCTGATATGACTCCAAAAAGAATTACCTTCAGTTCTTAGATGAAGAAACTGGACGTAATTAAGCCCAACCCTAAGTTGGGGTGTGGACACAGGCCTGAAAATAAAATATGCTTTGCTCTTTACTACATAGCGACTCCACCGTGTTGTGAAGAGCAGGGTATATTTGCATGCTTGAATGTGACTGCTTTCCTCGTGGCTGTCTATTTTCTAGGATGCTGGCAGCTGATTAAAGCATTTAAGAATTCATCGGTCCCGGTACCATTTTGTCCCTTGGCCGCGTAAGAAGTAATGGAAGGTTACCAAATGGTGTTTAGCCTGGAATCAATGCCAATTGTTTCACAACGTTCACTTTTCCCTTACTTTAATATGCAATCCTGACTCCACTCCGAATTGTAGTAATAGGCCTCAGCTGGTGTGTGAGGAAATGGAGGCAAAGTGCAGCTGTATCCAAGCTCAACAAATGGCCTGTGGACAAGCTGTGTAAAAAAAACATGTAGGGCAGCTAAATGGCCATGAGAGAGGGCCACTTATAGGTTATTATTCTGATTTTATGTTTCTTTCAGGTGTGACTTGTCATGTTGCATACATTGCAGAATATACCCATATAGCTCTCTATCCTGTGATGTCCTGCAAGATTTTTTTTGTATTTACATTAGCTGAACTGCTTCATGCAAAGTAAACCTCTTGTACATTCAAACAGAAGCATCGACTGGTTCAGCTAATCAATTGATTGCTCTACAGTTTCAGCTTTTACATTACATTAAAAAAAAAACCCTAATTTAATTTGGTCAAATCAACCAGGCCACTTACTGGAGATATCAAAGCAAGTGATTAGCTCTAGTACTACAGCTGAAGGGCCAAGCTCTCCATCCACCAGTAATATATTAGTATGTCTTCCACTGCAGGCTCCCCCAGCATGGCAGTATATTAAGTTCTGCAGCAGCCAACAAAAAAATACGTAGATTCGTTTTCTTTTTTTGTAGCTTTTTAAAGATCTTCCTAATTGGATATCCCAAAACCATGCTGTTAGTATTTATGCTTATTTAATGGAAAGGCTGTGACAAGGATGAGTACTGGACCAGAATCTATAGGGATTCAGACCGGGATTGCTGTCATAGTATAAGAAACAAATGTCTTCTAGTTTTACAGTTTTTATCTGGGTTATCAATGTACGTTTTGTTAAGGCTACAGCAATGTGAATTACAAGTTAACTCCTTGCTGACAAATACTTCAGTTGCATTGCACTTACATCAACACAGGCATTGTTCAACAAGGTATTAAATCTTTACATTTAATCAACCATTAAATTGTCCATGTAGCCCTAGCCGTAAAGCTGAACAGTTAGAAGTGATTGGTTTTACCTACCAACGCATTGTTTTTCTGTCCTTTCAGTTTTGTGATGTATACAACGGAATAGGAGTGGTGTCCCCTCTCTATCCCTGGCTCTACTGATTCGACAGTGAAAGAGCAGCAGTAGACTGATATGGTCATCAATCTGCTCACTTTGCTCCTCCCCCTATCAGATTGGCAGTATGTTTGCATGCCACCCCTCTCTCTCCCAGTGCTGGTGTACAGGGGATTGCAAAAAGGTGTTATAAAGTCAAATCCGGGTACTTACTCTATATATAAAAAAATATAATAATAATTAACAATATAATAATAATATAATAAACTGACCAGTGAACCTTGAAATCGCAGGTGTAGGTTAGAATTGTAGTCACAAGTCCATCTTGACAGCAGTAGTTCAGTGGGTCTATTACCTCTGGTTCTTTATCAGGAATAACACATTTTCAGAGACCAAAGGAGTGCCACATCACATTGCCCTTGAATAAGAGTAATTTCAAACTAATACATTGCGGCCTTACTGGGTTTCCCTGCTGTATTATACACAGGGCTAAAAACATTTAATACTAAAAAGCACTTTTTCTCCCACTTAAATGTAACCTGATGCAATTATACTTTAGGAAACCTTTCCCACTATCCATGAAGCCCTCGGTAGGCTCTTTTTTTATTTGTTAGCAAATTATCCGATTTGCTTGTTTTTAATTTGCATTTTAAGTGTGTGCATGTGAACTGTTAGTCACAGTTTCACCGCAACTCTAATTTTTTTATTTATGTATATTTTTAGAGCTCTATTTTTGGGTTATAATTGAACTGAGTGGGAGAGTTTTTGTGAATAGCAATCAAAGCAAACTGTTTCAATGGCTTCCAATGACTAAAACTGTGTGCTATATGTGCCTGCAGAAAATATGCACCCCTGCTAGGAGCTTGTGAAAAACTGCTTTGCGCTATCCCCCCACACACTTTCTTTAAAGGGAATGTATGGTCTTTTTAACTTATTTTGAGATTAACACTGAAGGAGGCCAGCTAGATATAACTACTTTTATCAATATGTGTTAATTTTTAAAAGCTTTTTATAATATATATAGCTTTTTTATAATTTATATATATAATGTACATGTGGGGACAGCCATATTTACCTAATATATATAGGCTCTTCAATCTGATTTGCAGTTCAATCTGATTTGCTTTGCTCCATCTTAAAATGCAAGTCTGTGATTTGACTGACTCTTTGGAAACAAGGCAGTCCCTAGCAGTTATCACAGTTAACACACAATAGGTTGAACTTGATGGGCCTGTGTCTTTATTCAACCTCAAATACTATGTAACTATGTAAGAGACAGAGCAATTGCACTGATCTACCAAGAACTCTCTCTCTCTGGTATCTAATTTCTGCCTTCAGTTCCGATCTGCAGGGGATCCATGCACAGATCCCCCTGCTGATTGGAACGGATGTCATGGGTGTGACATCCACGGCCGTCCAGTCTTTTTCCTCCATCTTGTGATGGAGGAAAAAAACTGAAATTACCGGATCCATGATGGTCTATAGGTAATCGGATATAAAGTAACATGTGTCCGTTTACATTGGATTACCTCCAATCTGGCACCGTCAGGTCAGTGGAAACAGAACTCTGATCTGTTTTGTTTTTCCGGACCTGGCTGGAGCCAGGGGTAAACAGATGCATGTCCGTTTAGACCCGGCTGCCCGCAAACTAACATCGGTCTTCCGATCAGATCCACCTGAAAAGCTGACAGGCGTACCGGATCGGAATGTCTTTATAATTGTAAAACTTTATCAAAATATGGAAGAACAAACTTATAAAAAATTGTAAAATAATAAAAATGGTTTTAAGGTAAATATTTCAATAACTCAGTATGTATAATAATAAATACAGTGTGCAATTCCTTTATACATATTAAACATGGCATACACCCTGAAGATTATAGAAATGCCTGTCCCTTTGGCAACACTCCTAGTTCCAACTGACAAACTATAGACCTAGCATTTACTGCTACTTTGAAAGCTATCAGCCATACTTGGACTTCATGTGACAGTGAGAGACACCCAAATTGCTTATACTAGAAGGGCATTACTGTACTTGTAATAAACTGCTGACATCATCAGTTTTCACCATATATGCCTCCACAGAGAAAGATGTCCTCATTACAGTAAATACTTGTCAACAGCAGTATTTTGCCCTACGCTTTACAGTAAAATCATTATGTTCAGAAAGACTGCTGTAGTAGACCTCTATACAGTGACGTTGTTCTCACACAGGGGGGGACATTAAAAAAAATCTAATCTTGCATGAGCAGCTAATGAAATTCCAACTTGTATTTAGAAAGTACAGGAAAAAAATTATGCGAGACCTAGAGCATGAACGTAATTTCCATTGAAAGCCTTGGATTTTATCATCTGCATTAAGCAGTAGAAAGAGCTATCCTATCACAATGCCTTTGTCTCGGAAAAAGTGGCAAATAGGGAAGATGTACTTTTGAATAGCTTCCGAGGCTGCAATCACTGGCAGCACACAGCTGATTCAACTTTGGGTAAAATTAGAGACTTTCCTTTTTATAGAGCAATGCATCTGATGAAGAGTGAAGAGGAGCTTATTCTGTGAGGTTCGAATTCAGGTCCACAAGGCATGGTCACTATCTCGTGGTATCACGATGCATAAATCATTTGCTTAGTGGGGTTGGTATACTAAGTTAGTATATTTTTCACTTGGCTTGGTGAAGCTGTATTCACTTTGATCATCCAGTCATGTGCAATGGACATTCCAGTTTTTATATATCCTTATGCTCATGATTGAATTATCAAAGTGAGCCAGGTTTATACTTGAAAAGTTTACTCATTCAGTAAATCAATCTTACTGAGCCTTAAAGTAGAAGAGGGGCATGATCAGTTCTTGAAAACACAAACAGAAATACAATTCCAAACTCTTGCTTTGAATTAGAATCTGTTTTCTGTCTGTCTCTGTTGATTTGTCAAACTATATATAGTATTTATAACAATGTCCTTCTATAAGAGCCAGTGCATATGAGCATTTTTCCTGGCTCACGTGTGGATGTGTACATTCATGGTGAGACAGTGGTGGTGCTAGATATCCCTGCAGAGTGTACTTAACTTGTTACAAAATTGTTACAAAAATGTATTTGGGCACCCGCAAACTATTCTCTTTTTCCTTTTGGAAAAGTAGTGGTTGGCAGGTAACCGAAGATCCCTGTAGAACCTTTCCAATTTAAAATGTCCATACTTCCATGAATTGGAGCCCCTATTGACAGCTTTCCATTGGTCTGTACCCCAAATATAGAACACAAAAAAACTGTGTGCAATGCTCAATATCACGTGGACTTTTAAGAACCAATTGTGGGTTCCCTTCTGTAAAAGTATATACACGCTTAATCATGTAGTCAATAGGTGTCTCTTTTCATGTGGTGATTGAATGGGGGCCAAATAAAGTATGTTGGTGTGGTCGAAATCTCCTATTGTTCCAGGTGTGTTTGAATCTTTACTACGGTAGATGCACTAGGAAATTTATCATGTGCTTTGACCTACTTGTGGTTAATGCTTATGTATTTTTAGGCGACAATTTGGTACGCTTACCTTTTAATACTGAAATAGTAGGTCTTTCAGTAACGCATTTTGTCCATTGTGGATTATCATGGTAAAGTTACTAGTTTTCAGGGACCTCAATATGAATTTTAAATTAACAACTAGCATAATAATACCTGGAATTTACAGGTGACACCTATTTAAGCACCTTTTATAATATATTTCTTTTTGACAATTTCCCACCAACATAGTTGTAACGTAGCTCAAGCACAAACCAATTTTGATTTTCTTTACTGCTTAGATGGCTGACAAACTCCTGAAAACCTGTATCAGTTACCTCCAGCTTTACGTAATGCAAACAGACAGTGAGAGTGTAGAGGAAAGAGCCACTGTAGGTACCAGCTGCTTTCTGTAATTAGAGAGATATATTTAGCTTGTGTTCCCAGAGCATCAAGCTAAGTCCTACGCACATCACAAGGAGGGAGGGAAGGAAGAGGGATGTGATACACAAGACAGAGCCATGCACCTCCTCTTTGTGCTGTCTGAATAGGGAAACCTACTTTAACGCCTTTCTTGCCAGTATCGTAGCTCATCAGTCTTTTAACAGTGACATGGTTACATGGAAATCCAAAGTGATTTCTAATGATTACATTTATGAAGTATGTAATTTGTATGAACATAAATAATTTGATTGCCAAAGCTTCAGCTACAATATTATGTCAGATAAAGAAAAGGCCTCTCTTTATTTTATCACATTACTTATAATAAAGTGGTCCTTCCTGGAAACCATTGAAGGCTGAGGAGCAACTATGGTTGTCACTGAGAATCCGAACTTGAAAAGGAGATGAGTGCACCAGTAAACACTTATTAGGTGTATAGGGTACATCTAGCTGGTGGAGAGATGAAAAATGCGGGTATCTTTTTATTCTTTCTTGGTGTCTTTAAGCAACCATGGATGTAATGCGATTTCTGTCAACAAATCCACTAAAGGTTAATAGAAGATTAGCCTGTGTAAGGGAGAAGTATGCTGCTTCGCTTTGCCATTATGCATTAGCCTTGCAATCATAACACATGGTGGTCTTGTGTATAAAAAGAACTAGCAAAGAAACATGACTTGTGTTGGCCACAATTGTAATCTGATTGGCCATCAATAGCAACATAGTTTCCAGTTTAGCCCCAACTGTGTTTCAATAAACAACTTTTACATACATATGCTTTTTATAGGGGGGATGATGGAGGTCAATATATACCACAAAAAAAAATCAATCACAGGAGGATACTGCTCTTGTAAGAATTCATCATCAGGTTTGAAGACCAAAATACATCTCAGATCTCTGACCAATTCAAAAACAACCCCATGTGTCCTTTAATATGTGCACTGCCATTATAAGAGCCTGTGTCATCAGATTTTTGTTCACTGCTGTACTGCTTCTCTCCCATTTTAATAAGGTGATCTGTAGGTCTAATGCACCTGTCGATGAACTCTGAATAATGTCAGAAGCATTTCAATATGAAATGCAAGGTGGATGCACTTGAAAGCAAGCTGCATTTGACCGTTGACACAATCCCAAAGCCTTTCGACATAGGCCCACCCTTAACCTCTTGCCGTCCGCCCGTAGTAAAAAAACGGACGGACGGCACTGCAGCATCTGCGGGTTGCCGTAGCACACGACTTAAAATGCTTTGAACAGGTTTTAGATTTTGAAAGTGATAAAAGGGTTTATGATGTTGCCATTTTAGATAGAAATAAAGCTTAGCTTTATTATAAAAATATATGATAAAAATATACGGTTGCAATACTACAGAAGTATGATTTTTCATGTTTCATTTGTCAGATGATAGATATATTTAATTTCAGTTGTTTGTCACTGTGGTTCTGAAAGGCCACATATTCATACATATGTAAAGCTTTATGCCTGCCTATCGACTGAACAAGCCCTGTGCTTATTCCCCCAGCCAAAGAAATCTTTAATCAAGGTAATGACAGAGCTGTTTAACAGTGTGTTTGGATTTGTTCATCTGAATATTGAATTTAATCGATTTAATAGTATATCTTCCGAGTGGTATAATGTGCAGGGACAAACTTAATTTAAATTGATCTTGAAATCTAGCCTTTTTTTCTGTAGTCCTGCTGAAATCGAATTTGTTTTCTTATCTTGCCATAAATTGATTTAAAATGTGCATTTTTAGCGTGAGATGAGAAAATGATTGAAACACTTGGATCATATTGCAGGGTGTAAAGTGTTGTACATTAACCCGCAGAAAAGATAAGCTCTGTATCCAGGCACTAAACCTCTTCAATGATCACATAATGGTGGACTCTATATCAGGCTTGGATACATCTTACCTAGAACTAAGATCCAGCCTCAACCCAGGAGCCAGCACCCTTAGACCTTAGCTTTGCCCCAAATTATGCACCTTCAGACCTCAAATCAGCCCAAGACCCTGTACTTTCGGAAACCATTTCCAAATAGTTAACTACTATGTGCTTATTTTTATGTTTGTATATGTCACTAAAACACAATTTTTTTTACAGCTGACAGTTCTACTTTTTACAGCCAATAGTTTCAATGCTACTATCATACTGTTTTTTGTAATCATGGGAGTGCGCTGCCTAATATCTGAACGTTATTATTATTATAAAAAATGGTATGACAGCAAAACATTTGAACTCTATTGATCATATAAAATGTCAGTGGGCCAACATCCTCAGTCACCGGTGATATTTCACTTATGCCATGGAGGTGGGTGCGCCAGGCTTTGTAATTGACAGCCTAGGGAGCTGTCAATTACAGCTAAAGACACGCTTGATAATAGCCCAGGCTTCTCAGTGCCTACCTCCCCAAGGGCAAAAGCTCTCAATGACTCAGCCGCCAGAGTTTTTTGTTTTCAGTTGCCATGGTGTCCTGGGGATTGTCCATTCCTGCTGGATATGGTCCAAAAATTGGTTTATGAATATCATAACACTCTAGATTTTATTGGATGTTGGTCCTTTGTCAAGTTGTTGCTTAAATTACTGGAGTCAAACCATTGAAATGTATTTATTTATATAGCACAGTCCCAGCCCTCGACAAGCTTGCAATCTAAGGTCCCTCTCTCATATGCATACATACACATACTAGTGCCAATTTACATAGGAGCCAAATAAGCTACCAGCAAGTCTGTAGAGTGTGGGAGAAAATCCACGCAATCACAGGGAGATAGTGTCTGTGTTGGGATTTGAACCAAGAACCCTAGTGCTACAAGATACAAGTGCTATATATATCTATTTATATAG